>NC_057801.1:205169341-205469341 GCF_018294505.1 Triticum aestivum | reverse complement strand
CCGGCTCATAGACAACATGTCCGGCTCGGTGACTAACTATACATGCCTTACAATACAAGTCTTACACATATGGCGGTTTACTCCTACGGGCCTTAAGTCGCCCTTGGGCCTTGGGCCCTTGCCTGTGAACCGCCATCTTCAATATCCTCATGGCCTTCATATTGATGAACCACCAGAGGTATAACCTGGCCCCTCCTGGGAGGGTCATACCTAACAGTTATATCCCCAACATTAGGCCCCAGGTTGATTTGAACTTGTTCATGTCAATCTTCAACACTTAGGAAAAATCTTCCCTTCTTCATTTGTGCGAGAACTCATAACCCACCATGACTTCACCTCTTGGGATTGTGGTAACCCGCCACGATGTCATCTATCATTTAATTTTACACAATATCCAACATACCTTAACATATCCTTATTTTAATGACCTTTTCAAAAATCGAGGTGTCCGCACCGCCGGATAATCATTCCTTTGACCTCCTCATTTTTCGCGCCTACCTGTTCACCTTTTCCTTATAAATAGGGTCGAACAGCCTCTTTTCATTCTCCCCCTTTCCTTCTTGTCTTCCTCCTCTCGCGACTCATCTGCCACTTGAGCTCCGCCGCCGCCGCGAAGCTCACCGTCCTCCTCGCCCTCGACCGCTGGATCGACCTGAACGGGACCAGAGAACGCTGGCGCTCCACCGCAGTTCATCTGCATCTGTAAGCATTCCCCCTCCTATGCTCTAGATCCGCATTAGGGTTTCTGTAGTTCTTCGTCGTTCTTCTAGACATCCCTTGTTTTAGATTCGAATATGTCTATTAGGACGCGCGTAACCTGTTTCCATTCCTTTTGTTATCTCAAAGCTTGCTTCATAGATGTATAAATCTGACCCTTGTGGTAGTTCCTCTGCTGCTGCAATGCTTTAGGTTTTGATTTTATTTCTTTTCTCACACAGCACCAGATCCAAATCACTTGCTACCATCTGTAAAAACTTGTTTTCCAATACTTAGCAGATTTTACTCCTGATACATACTAATCTGGTCATGGCGGCTTACAACGCTAGTTGTAGCTAGATTCAATACTTAGCAGATTTCCCTCTTGATAGATATCGATCTCTTCATGGCGGCTTACATGACCGGCTGTAGCTAGTCATATATCATTAGGCCCCTTTTAAGCCGCCATTTGGAATATTGCTTTTCCTCCGCTTAACTTTAAACCGGCAAACTTGTTCTTTTTCTTTTTAGGCTTCCTTCTTCACAATGGCCCCGAAGACAGCCACTTCCTGTAACTGGGTTCCCTCCATTGTCACTGAGGACAAACTGAAGGACTTTGTGAAAACCGGCTATTTGCCAGAAAAGGCTGTCATGCATTACCGCGCCCCCAAGCCGAAAGAGGAGAAACCTCAGCCCAAGGATGATGAAGTCATTGTCTTTACTGATCATATGAACCGGGGCTTCTCACCGCCCAGCTCTAAATTTTTCAGAGACCTTCTGCACGTTTTGACCTTCATCCTCAAGACATCGGACCCAATTCCGTGTCAAACATATGCAAATTTCAAGTTTTCTGCGAGGTGTACCTTCAAGAGGAGCCCAATGTGGAACTGTTCAGGGAATACTTTTATTTGAACCGCCAAAATCAGTATTCAAATGGACCCAGCCTGGAACTTGGCGGAATCTCAATTCAGCGAAGGAGAGATGCTATCTTCCCCTATGCTCACCTGCCGAGTCATCCCAAGGATTGGAACTAGACATGGTTCTATTGCAAGGACACTTCTCTGGCTGACGAGATTCGATTGCCAGGCTTTCGTGCCCTCCGTCTTGACTCAAAACATCCTATTCCTGATAAGTTGACCGCTGCTGAACGCAAAAAATTTGCCCCCACCATCGCCAAGGTTAATGCTCTATTGGGAAATGGCTTAACTGGCATTGACTTGGTTCGATGCTGGGCATGGCGGATCATCCCCTTGAGTCGCCGCACCAGCTTAATGTGTACTTACACGGGCAGCAAAAAGGATCCATTGCGCCACAGCTCCGTGCGTTTAACTGATGACGCCATCAATGAAATGACGAAGTCTCTTCTGAACGAAGACCCGGCAGACTGCAACAAAGTGGGCTTGAACCCTTTCTGCACATCTAACCCGGCATCCAAGGTAAGTCTTTAAATTACTTACTTTACCTTCATCCTTAAATACTTTGCTTAACTCAACTTTGATGACTTTGACAGGCTGACAATGATTTTTGGAAGAAAACATACGATCATGAAGCTGCCAAGAGGGCCAGGAAAGCCAAGAAAGCCGCAAGAGAACCGCCAAGAAGAAGGGGAAGAAATCAAGTACTGCCGAGCTGTTTGAACTGAACGACAACTATGAGTCAAAGGTATCCCTTGATTCCCTTGGCTCCTTTTTCAACCATGTTATTGACATTGATTATCATCAGGATGACACGGGGGCCAGTCAAGCAATCGAAGAAGAGGTAACTATCATTTCCTCCGACTCTAAGCCAAGACAGAAAATTCGAAGAGTAACCCGGAAAGTAAGCTTTTCACACCCCTTAGCTCATCTGGATCCTCACTTTATTTTGAAGCAACAACAACATGAGAGCCGGCGATAGACCCGGACCAGTGGTGGTGAGGAATTATCTTCCGGCTTACCAAACACTCCCCGGAAATGTCGAAACGAGGTCATCCCTGTTCTAAATTATTTTTATCCTTTGGCGGATCTCATTCGATAGCCACTTCATTCTGTCGATTCAACTTATCAGGAGACTTCTTGCTCCTCCTCCGGCGTATCACAATCCCAGCTGCCGGCTTTCAAAACTACTCCTGGGGTAATAACAATTACTTATTAACTGCTCCTTATGCTGCTTTATATTTATACTGACCTCTCATGACCCATGGAGTGGAAAGGCCAAGCCTAGCAAGAAGGCGAAGGTGAATAAGCCTATTGAAGACCCCAAAGTCGTTGAACCAGAGCAACAAATTCCAGCGCCTGAGACCTCCGCACCACAACAAGAATAACATGTTCTTGACGTTCCACCAGAAATCCCCGACTCTTCCATTGACTAGATGAAAAGTAATCCTTTGAATATTGAACCTTCAAGACCGATTAGAACGACTGAGACACATGATGATGATATGGTCTCAGCATGAATGAGCCGGTCCTTTGTATCCTTGTGTAAAGCAGAACTTACTTGTGTAGCCCTCATGAGCCGGATGTGACTGTTTGCGACACAACCGGGTCACCATAAAGTAATAAAAGACAAGCAATATGCATTAGCCCCCCAGTGCCAAGTACTCTTGCTCGCAAAGTGCTTGGGACTTATTCACATAAGCCATTGCATGAGTAAGTTTTTCGACAGGCATTAGCCCCCAAGTGCCAAGTGTTGTTGCTTGCAAAAGGCTTGGGACTTCATGTTTGTAATCCAAATCTGAATCATGATTTTGAACCGATGTATGTGCAGGCCACCACTGCTCAACTTGAATCACAATTAACTGATGTGAAAGCTCGGGTGGAGCAGCAAGAATCGGAGACCCGGAAGGCCAACTCAAAGTTCCAGTATAGCGTGGCTGAAATGGAGAAACTGAAAACCAGTTTTGAAGTTGAAAGAAATGCTTGGGCTAAAGAGAAGACTGCCTTGACACAGGGGGCTGAGAAGGCGGAGGCGGCTCTTCAGGAGGCGACCACTGAACTTACCGGCTTAAAACGCCATGTGTCTTAGATGGTTTCTGCTATCTTTGGTAAGTCGCCTTGCTAGTATCAATTTTTAATTTCTCCCTTGATGATATAAACCGCCTCTAAACCATCCATGATTATTATGCAGGTCCCTAGAGCACTAATCTTAACCAAGATATGCTTGTGAAGCTGAAAGCAGTTTATACACTTGTTGAGCAGCTCTATACTGGGACTCAGCACGCACTGGCCACAATTTCTCCGGCTAACCAAGCACCTACTCTCTTGGTTGAGGTCTTGAGGAAGCTTTCTGTTCTTCCTAAGAGGTTTAATGAGATGAAGCGATCATCCTCAAGAGCTGGCGCTGTAACAGCCTTGAGCCAGGCGAAAGCATGGCTACCAGAGCTAGACCCGGCCGATATATCACTCGGGTATCCAAACTTGAAAGAGGATGGCACCCCTTTTGATAAAAAAGACATCACCGCCTGCGTGAAGGAGATACGTCGCCTTGCCAGCCTTATTGCCAATGAAATAGATCTTTCAAGATATCAACCGGCTTATGACATGGAAAAACCAGAAGCTGCCTACACCGGCTTATAAAGTGATGGATTTAATTCCTCCAATCTGTAAGCACACTTTTTCTCCTGAAGTTGACCCGTCCGAGCTTATTGATGATGAAGCTGAATTCCAAGCCTTGAATGGCATTGACTGGTCATCACGAACCTTCCAGGCAACAGAGGAGTACAAAGAAGCGGAGAAGGATGATCGAGAAGCTTCAAGCCATCAGAGCCAAGAAGATTGATCCGCTAGGCGGTTCATATATTTGACCTTCTGAAAAAACACTTAATCATTTCGGCTCCTTGAATCGTGTAATAGGCTAGCAAAACTTTGCTCTGTCGTGCCATTGTGCACGTTTATGTTTTGCCCAATGCTGTTTGAGCCGCCACTTGATAAGTATCCTTTTACACTTATCATGACATGTGATTTGTGCAGATGAAACTTAGGATTAACCTGCACACAAGTAAATCACAAGAGCCCTGGCGGTTTACCGTAGGGCGGGTCATAATACCCATATAAAGCCACTGATATTTTTAAAATAGTTTATAGACAGGGCTGGTTTAGTCATAATGCGATATAATCATAACGAAAATATCATACCTGTGATATTGAATCTTACTACCGGTTTATGATACCTGTGCAGTAAGGGTGATAACCCAAAACTTAGAAGCCAATACTTCCAAGTATTTAGTATCATCATGGACTCGCAACTTATCGTCCAAAGCCAGGCCGGTTTAACAAAAACCAAAGGTATGCTTCAAATATGAGCTGTGAGAATTGAGGCTACATGGCCTGAATCACTTTAAACCATATGTCAAGATGGCAGCAAGATGAACCGAAAAAACGTTCAAAAAACCAAGCAAAAAGAGAAAAACGAGGCTATGCTTCAAATACGAGCAGGAAGTTGGACCAGAAGGGTTGATAGCTATGCTTTGAATACGAGCAGGAAGCCCCCAAGTGGTTTGTGGCCTTGGGCCGATCAAGAGGGTAACGACAGCTATGATTCAAATACGATCAGGAAGCCCCCTAGTGACCATAAGGTGTTGGCATTGCACCGAGAAAGAGGGTAACGATAGCTATGTTCTCTTTGGTGAATACACCTATGTTTGAATAGGAAGCCCCCAAGTGACCATGAGGTTTTGGCATTGCGCCGATCAAGAGGGTAATGACAACTATGTTCTCTTTGGTGAATATACCTATGTTTGAATAGGAAGCCCCCAAGTGACCATGAGGTTTTGGCATTGCGCCGATCAAGAGGGTAACAACAGCTATGTTCTCTTTGGTGAATACACCTATGTTTGAACAGGAAGCCCCCAAGTGACCATGAAATTATGATGAAAAAGACTCATTACTCATGGAAATGAAACGACAGAGGCCCTGCTTTATCAGGGATACCGACTTTATTATAAACATCATAATATATACATTGTCAAAGTATGTACATCATAAGAGCCGGTGGCTCAAGTGTAGTAAGGCCAAAGATGAGCAATATTCCATGGCCGGCGGGACTCCTCCTCCGACTGACGTGAGTCCTTGTGGTCTCAAACATTGATGAGATAGTATGACCCATTGTTCAAATTCTTGTTAACCACAAAGGGTCCTTCCCAAGGTGGGGATAGCTTGTGCATGTCAGTTTGATCCTGGATGAGCCGGAGTAGAAAGTCACCTTCTTGAAAGGTTCTGGTCTTAACCCGGCGGCTGTGATAGCGGCGTAGATCATGTTGGTAAATCGCTGAACAAACCGCCTCAAGGTCACGCTCCTCATCTAACAGGTCAAGTGCATCCTGGCGTGCTCTTTCATTATCAGCCTCAACATAAGCCGCCACACGGGCGAGTCATGACGAATCTCACTAGGGAGAACCGCCTCTGCTCCATAAACCAGGAATAAAGGCATGTAACCCATAGATCTGTTAGGTGTAGTGTTGATACTCCATAGCACTGAAGGTAACTCCTCTACCCAACAACCTGTCGTTCTCTGTAAAGGAACCATGAGCTGGGGTTTGATGCCTCTCAAAATTTCTTGATTGGCTCTTTCGGCTTGACCATTGGATTGAGGGTGAGCCACTGATGACACATCAAGTCGAATATGATCACGTTGACAAAACTCTTTCATAGCACCCTTGGACAGATTAGTGCCATTATCAGTTATAATGCTGTGGGGAAAACCAAAGCAAAAAATCACCTTTTTGATGAATTGAACCGCCGTGGCCGTGCCACATTTACTGACTGGCTCTACTTCAATCCACTTTGTGAATTTGTCAACCGCCACCTAAAGGTGGGTCTTTTTGTCTTTGGACCTTTTAAAAGTACCAACCATATCAAGCCCCCAGACTGCAAACGGCCAAGTAATTGGATTCATCCTCAATTCTTGAGCCGACAAGTGAGCTTGCCGTGCAAATTTCTGACAACCATCACATTTACTGACCAAATACTCTGCATCAACATGAGTCGAGCCAATAAAATCCATGATGAAAACCTTTAGCCACAAGAGATTTAGAGCCGGCATGATGACCACAATCTCCTTCATGAATCTCACGGCCCTCCTCAGGAGAGACGCAATGCTGAAATGCCCCAGTGACACTGCGATGGTGTAACTCGCGATTGACAATTGTCATTGACTTAGACCGCAGGGTTATCTGCCTGGCCAAAGTTTCATCCTTAGGCAACTCATCTCGGGTCATATAAGCCAAATATGGAACTGTCTAATCAGGGATGGCGTGAAAAGCCGCCACCAATTGTGCCTCCGGGGTCAAGAATAGCCAGATCTCCTCTGTAGGAAATTTGACAGAAGGGTTATGCAGAATATCCAAGAAAGTGTTATGTGGCACCAGCTTACGCTGAGACCCCAACCGGCTTAAGGCATCAACCGCCTCATTTTTCCTGCGATCAATGTGTTCCACTTGATAACCCTTGAAGTGCCCAGCAATAGCATCAACTTCGCGGCGATAAGCCGCCATGAGTGGATCCTTAGAATCCCATGTGCCTAAAACTTGTTGAGCCACCAAGTCTGAGTCACCGAAACATCTCACCCGGCTTAAGTTCATCTCCTTAGCCATCCGAAGACCATGGAGCAAGGCTTCATACTCAGCTGCATTGTTGGTATAGGGAAACATCAACCTTAAAACATAACAAAACTTGTCACCTCGAGGAGAAGCTAAAACAACTCCAGCCCCCGAGCCCTCCAATTGCTTGGACCCGTCAAAGTGAACAGTCCAATATGTGTTATCTAGCTTATCTTCAGATATCTGCAGCTCTGTCCAGTCATTGATGAAATCCACAAGTGCTTGAGACTTGATGGCAGTGCGAGGCATATATTTCAAACCATGAGGTCCAAGCTCAATGGCCCACTTGGATACCTGCCCTGTGGCTTCTCTGTTTTGAATAATATCTCCAAAGGGAGCAGAACTAACCACAGCAACGGGATGACCCAGAAAATATTGCTTAAGCTTCTGGCTGGCCATGAACACCCCATAAACGAGCTTCTGCTGATGTGGATATCTCTGCTTGGACTCAATAAGCACTTTGTCGGATTTCGGGATCCGGCAACCCGTGAGAAGTTTGAACATTGGGGTGCGTGCGGAGATCTCAACCTGCCCAACCTGCCTACTCGCTATCCTCCCTAGCCTAGCGTGAAGAACTCGCACAGACACAAAGACACAAAGATTTATACTGGTTCGGGCCACCGTTGTGGTGTAATACCCTACTCTAGTGTGGTGTGGTGGATTGCCTCGAGGGGCTATGGAAGACTAGTACAAAGGATGAACAAGCCTCAGGAGGTGAGGTGTTCTTGAGCTGGTGTGGTGCTTTACTTGTTATGCTTTCGGTCCCTTTCTATGGTGGTTGCTAAGTCCTATATATAGTGCCTTGGTCCTCCTCCCAAATATGAGCTGGAAGGGATTCCAAAACGATGGGATTTGAAAGGGGACAAGCAGTACAGTCTATCCTAACAAAAGTAGTCATCGCCTGCGAAAAGCCTCTGGCCGTGACGCTGTGGTGGGCTCCTGATAACCTCTGTCTTGCCGTCCTGGTGGTCTTGGTCTCGTTGCACCAGAATGGAAACTTTTGGCTGATTCCTCGGGACTCCACGCCTGCGCTTGCCCCCCTTGCACCAAAGAGGAAACCTGCGCTCTGTGCCTGCCTGGCGCCCACCTGGCCTTGGTTGTCATGGCTCACGTCAGCTGAGCCTCATGAGGTGGCTGCATAGAACTCTCCGCCCCCCAGGAGCCCTCCTGAGGAGGCCAACTCCTTCAGGGGTCTTGGCGTCGTCCGCCTCGCGAGGCTTGGCCCCTCGCGAGGGTCTTGCAGTGTTGATGTCGAAGCTGGGCCATACTAGGCCATCGATGGAGCCACATGGTGGGCCGCAGGCAGGCAGGACTGGATACCCCCAAGTCCAGGATGCCGACAGTAGCCCCCGGGCCCAAGGCGCGCTCGGCTTTGGCTTCCAGGCGAAGCCAAGGGGCACGGGCGGAGTGCCACGGGCCCTAACCGCCTACGACCTTGATGACGCGTGGCGACAGATTGGACATGGGTGACTCCGCTTCCCCACGCTGCCTCGGCAACTACTCGATTTGACCAGTCAATACTGCATGCAGGGGGTCATGATGGCGCAAGGTCGTGGAGGCCGGCGGTTGGCCTCCCTTGACTATAGATGTGAGAGAGGGGCGGAGCCCCCCTGTCCATCTTCCCTTCGCCTTGCTCCCGCTTGCTTCTTTCCTCTCCGTCTTGCTCCCATGGCGTCGCCGAAGAAGTTCTCAGCGGCCGAGAAAGGGAAGGCCCCCAAGGAGGGGCCAGCCTCCCCTCCTCCCAAGAGGGGCCATAGCCGTCCCCTCAAGCATCCTGCAGTCCTTTCGGCAGCATCCAGGGGGCGCGGGTGCGCACTCCCCAAAGGCAGTGTTGCGCCGGGCGCCCGTGATGGCACCTCTTCCTGCGGTGGGGCTACCGCCCCCGGAGCAGCCCCCATGACAAAGGGAGGCGCGCCGTGATCGTGCGCCCACCTCGACCGCGCTTTTCTTCACTGGAGGTGCTCCCCGAGTTCGTGGTGTGGTCGGAGAGCCCGGCTGGCACCTCGCTCTGGCTCCCTCGCTTCTTCTCCGGCGAGCTTCCTTCTTCGGGGCTTGCCGGCCTCTGGCTGCAGGCTGATGGGTGCTGCAGCAGAGCCTCGTGGGCCAGCATCGAGGTTTCCATCTCCGGCAGCATGGTGCTGACCCGCGGCTGGCAGACTTTCGCTCGCGCGCGTGGCCTGGGCGAAAGGTGCACACTCCACTTCAAGTACGATGGTCTGGTGACCCTCTACGTGAGGGTATTCAGGGGGGACATCCGCCGCATGGGGTGCTGCCCGGAGGATAGCAACAACGACGATGGTGACGACGGCGAACTTGGCCTTGGCGACGCGCGCTCCTCCTCTCGTGATGGCAGCTCTTCCTAGGACGAGAGCTCGAGCAGCGGTGGCTACGACCGACCTCCGCGTCATCGTGCTCGTGTCGAGGACGCTGGTGGCTTGCCTCGTCGCGGTGCTCCAGTGAAGCAGGAGAGGAGCCCAGCCTGAAGCTGGGGGTCGGCGAACTTGGGCTCAAGGCCGGTGGCCCCAGGTCTCCTGTTGGAGAACTAGTGGAGTGCCGGGCTACCTTGAGGCGCTGCTTGAGGATGCGGCGCTGGTGCCAAGCCTGCACTCCTTCGGGCCTTCCTTGTTTAGCTTTTCCTTTCTCCTGCAAATCGAAAAAAGAAGAATGTACCCTGCGAGGGCGTGTAATGAACTATTGTTGTTATGCCTTTTTATGTTATGGTTACTGTCCTTGATGCTGTGTTGCAGTATTTGTAATTTGAACGGGTCAAGGTAGGAAGGCTTAGCTTGATACTTGTAGTCATCCTTCGCCTCGTGAGGACCTGACCTTAGGTATTTGGCAGGGCCCCCAGGGCGCGCGCCCTGTACCCTCCGGAGACACGCCCTGAGCCCTCAGGAGGTGCGACAGGGCAGAGCTATCCCTTGAAGGAAAAGAAAAATTTGTCGAGCGACTTACTCGCCCTTACGCGAGCCCCCTGCCATAGGGTGATCTGGACCTGTTGCACCGCGTCGCGCTGCCCGGGGGGCATGCACATGTGGGGTGCTGTCGCCAGGGGACGTGATCGAGGACTCCTTGCGAGGATA
The DNA here is from genome assembly GCF_018294505.1 of Triticum aestivum. Taxonomy (NCBI): domain Eukaryota; kingdom Viridiplantae; phylum Streptophyta; class Magnoliopsida; order Poales; family Poaceae; genus Triticum; species Triticum aestivum. The sequence goes on along the minus strand of NC_057801.1, from coordinate 205,458,988 downwards.
AAGCCGAAATAACAGGGTTCAGCGTCGTGCGTGCGCGCATAGACAAGCCCTGGGCGCACACACCTACCTAGCCCCAGGCATGAGGAGCGTGAGAGGAAGCGGCGGGCGACTGCCACCTCCCTCATGTCCTTAGACCAAAGCAGCTCAGGAGAAAACACACTTGAGGAACCAGTGCTCACGAATACCAAATCCATTGAAAAACTTACTAAGAAAAACCGCAAGCAACTTCAGAAAGCAAATGAACAGCCGCGTCCGGCACCTAATCTAGTCTTCTCACCAGTGCGGAGCTAAGTGCTGCCACTAGGACGTGGGAGGGAGCCCTCATGAGGCCCCAGGGTGAGTCTCAAGAGACTCCGGGGGGTATACAACCCCACTCATTATTACGTGAGAGTGTCACGAGCGGAGACCTTCACAGGCCGGAGCCTTGCTTCACAGGCCGGAGCCTTGCTTCACAGGCCAGAGCCTTTCTACAGGGGTAGAACTTTCGGAGGTGCTGGATGTTCCAGGCGTTTTGGATGGGGACCCCATCCTGTGTCTCCAGGCGCGCGGCGCCAGGCCTAAAGACACTGGCAACCCTGAACGGGCCCTCCCACATGGGAGAGAGCTTATGCATCCCCTCCCTGGAGAGCACCCGCCTCAGGACAAGATCGCCCACCTCTAACGTCCTAGAGCAGATGCTGCGGCAGTGGTACCACTGCAATGCCCGTTGGTACCTCGCTGCCCGGAGCAAGGCTTGACGGCGGTGTTCCTCCCCCAGCATGATATCCATCCTCCGCGTGGCATCCTGCTGTGTTTCGCCGAACACCAGGACCCGCGTGGAGCGATGCTTGACCTCGTGAGGGAGAACCACTTCTGCCCCGTAGACGAGGAAGAAAGGCATTTCTCCTGTTGGTTTGGTCGTGGTGGTGCGGATGGACCACAGCATAGACTGCAGCTCGTCGAGCCATCCCCTGCCGCAGGCCTCAAGCTTCTTCTTGAAGGTGCGGATCTTGAGGCCCCTCAGGACCTCCGCATTGGCTCTCTCAGCCTGTCCATTGCTCCGTGGGTGTGCTACTGAGGCGTAGCAGAGCTGCGTTCCAAGGTTAGCACAGTATGTTTTGAGAAGATTGGTAGTGAACTGCGAGCCGTTGTCGGTGATGATGCGATTGGGGACCCCAAATCGGCTCACGATTCCCTTGATGAACTTGACGGCTGATCTTGTTGGGATGGTGCGCACGGCTTCTACCTCCACCCATTTGGTGAACTTGTCGATGGCGTCGTAGAGGTATCGGTAGCCCCCCGGCGCCCGAGGGAATGGCCCCAAGATGTCCAGCCCCTAGATCGCAAATGGCCACGTGAGCGGGACCGTCTGGAGGCCCTGCGCGGGCTGATGGATCTGCTTGGCGTGGAACTGGCATGCTTCACAGGAGCGCACCACCTCGGTAGCGTCGTTGAGCATGGTGGGCCAGTAGAAGCTGCTGCGGAACACCTTGCCCACCAGGGTGCGGGACGAAGAGTGGTGCCCGCAGTTCCCACCATGTATGTCCGCCAGCAGCTCGAGCCCTTGTTCCTTGGAGATGCACCATAAATAAATGTCATTGGGCCTCCTCTGGTATAAATCACCATCATTGATGCAGTACGCGATGTCCTGGTGAGCCACATGCTCGGCGTCCTCCTCCTTCTCTGGTAGGGTCCCCTAAAGCAAGTATGCCTTGAACTCCTCCGTCCAGCACCCCTCCTCAGGCTCAAGCGCGAGCAGCAAGCGGGCCCCTGAGGGATGACCACAGGCTGGGGATCTTGTCTCTGGTGCCCGTGGCAGGTCCTCCTGAGGTGGTGCTGGAGTCGTGACGTGCGGGACTGCAGATGGCTTGAAGAGCCGCTCCTCAAACACTCGTGGCTCCTGAGGGAGCCTGCGAGAGGCTCTTTTGGCGATGTCGTCTGCTTCCTTGTTCGTCCCGCCCGACACATGCTGTAGCTCCACGCCCATGAACTGCTTCTCCATCTTGTGCACCTCTTCTAGGTACGCCTCCATGTGTTCGTCCTTAGGCGTGTATTCCTTGTTGGAGAAGTTGATGAGAAGCTGGGAATCGCCTTTGATGGTGAGGCGCTTTACCCCTAGCGCGGCCGCGGCCCTGAACCCGACGAGCAAGCCTTTGAATTCTGCGATGTTGTTGGAGACCTTCTCGCTCCGCTGAAAGCAGAGTTGTACTGCATAGGAAAGCTTGTCCTTGGTGGGCGAGATGAGGACGGCCCCCACCCCTGCGCCTTGCCGAGCAAACGCCCCATCAAAGTACATGACCCATCCGTCTAGCTCTTCATTTCCTGGCAGGAGGGAGCAGTCCTCGCCTTCTCCGTGATCCAGGGCGTCAGTCCACTCGACCATGAAGTCAGCAAGGGCCGCGCCCTTGATGACCCTGGTGGTACTGAACTCAAGATCAAACGCGTGAAGCTCAATGTTCCATTCAGCAACCCGCCCGACTGCGTTCGGGCTCCGGAGCACCCTCTCTAGTGGGTATGCTGAGACAACTTTCATGGGGTGGCCTTGGAAGTAGTGGCGCAGCTTCCTGGAGGCGACTAGAAGTGCGAGCAAGAGCTTCTGTGGCATGGGGTGTCGTGCCCGGGCCTCCCTCAGCACAATGCTGACAAAGTAAACGGGGTGCTCAACGAGTGTCACGCCCAATATGCGACCCTATCCTAAAGGAACTCGAAGGTCCCACCAAGGATAGAAGCGCATATTGGAGATGCTTTTGAAGGTGGATATCATTACATCGTACCATTACATAATAGGTGGGGATACATACAAAAGGCATACAATGCCACATGAATATAATAACATCATACATAAGAGCAACATCCGACTACGGATGAAACACAAACATAAACTCAACGTCATCCACCCTGCCAGCCCAGACTGCCGACCTGGAACCTATCTCCTGAACAACGAAGCAGAAGAACTCAAAATAAGCAAGCATCGCTCTCACGTCATGATCATCGCATTACCTGTACCTGCAACTGTTGTTGTAGTAATCTGTGAGCCACGAGGACTCAACAATCCCATTACCATGGGTATCAAGACTAGCAAAGCTTAATGGGTATGGAATGGATAAGTGGTGAGGTTGTAGCAAGCGACTAAGCAATGTATGGTGGCTAACTTACGAGTACAAGAATAAGATGAGAAGCTACGCAGACGGTCGCAAACTAGTAATGATCAAGAAGTGATCCTGAACTACTTACGTTCAAACATAACCCCACCGTGTTCTCTTCTCGACCCTCTCTAAAAGAGACCGTCATAGTTACGCACACAGTTGGTGTATTTTAATTCGAATCTGGTGTCAAGTTCTCTACAACCGAACATTAAAAATTCCCATCTGCCACATAACCGCGGGCACGGCTTTCGAAAGTTTAAACCCTGCAGGGGTGTCCCAACTTAGCCCATGATAATCTCACGATCCGCGGAGACAATCCTCCATCACGGGAAATCCGATCAGACTCGGGATCCCGGTGCACAAGACATTTCGAAAATGGTAAAACTAATCTAGCAAAGCCTCCCGGCGTATCGACACCCTGATAGTAGCCGCGCGTATCTAGTCTCAGGACACGTCCAGATGGGAAAGCCTACGAGTAAAACTAGATCCTTGGGTTTCCCCGTGGTGGCCCCGCAGTCTGCCCGTTTGGGACCAACACCATCAGCGCTGACCCCGCCCTGTATGTAGAAAAAAATCCTCGGGTTCATGACACCCTATGCAAATTTATTATTTAGTTTAAGTATTATTATGGCAAATGTTAAAACCAATGTTGGGCCTTGCTGGAAGAGTTTTATTCAAAGTGAACTGTCAAGAGGGTCCCATACCCCTCACCATGTTAGGGACGCAAAATCAAGGAACATAACACCGGTATGACAGAAACTAGGGTGGCAAGAGTGGAACAAAACACCAGGCATAAGGCCGAGCCTTCCACCCTTTACCAAGTATATAGATGCATTAACTAAATAAGAGATATTGTGATATCCCAACATAAACATGTCCAACATGGAGCAATCTTCAACTTCACCTGCAGGTAACAACGCTATAAGAGGGGCTGAGCCAAAAGTGGTAACATAGCCAAACAACAGTTTGCTAGGAAGGGTGAAAAGGTTAGAGGCTGACATGGCAATTTGGGAGGCTTGAAAAGCAAGTGATAGGTAGCGCATCATTGCGATAGAACGAAGCAACTAGCATAGCAATGATAGTAGTGAGATTCAGGGTAACGGTCATCTTGCCTAAAATCCCGCTAGGAAGAATAACGAGTCCATGAAGAAGATGAACGGACGAAGATGAACCAAGCATAGACGAATGAATCCTCACGATCGCAACGAAACATGAACTATCATAGACAAAACATGAAGAAGCACAACCAGAAAGAAGCAAACAATATGGTAAACACACAACACATAAGCATGACATGAGGCTCAACCAAGTATGATGCATGAAAAGGCTATATGATGCTAGTCATGGCAAGAGATGATGCAAACAAGAACAACACATCAAAGCAAGTTTAAATGAGGCCGGAAACAACATATAACAAATCCGGTAAGTCCTCATATGCAAAATTCAAAATTGGTCCTGATCTGAACAAACATTAAGTTGACGTTGTTAAACAACAAGTTAAAGAGCACCATGATGATCTACACGAAATTCTAGTCAAGTTACATATAAAGTTCATTTAATTCGAAGCTACGGCCTATGAGCAACACAAGTTAAACATGGCATTGATGCAAAAATGCATTCAAACATCAAGCAAACACCTCAAAACAAGGATGCAACATGATAATATGAAACTAAATGCAATTCTAAGCAAGTTTCATATAGAGCATGCTCAGAATGGAGCAATGGTGCAACACATACACTCCAAACAAGATATAACAACAATCTGCCCAAAACAGCAAGTAGGCACTTTGCGAACATCAAAACAACATGCTACAAGAATCATATGCTTGACATGCACTTCATGTATAGATAACATACTTCAAATATCATTAAGGTTTACATTCATAGGCATCAAGATTAAACCAATATGATCAATGCAAAAAGCAACTTTATAACACATGAGCATATGCATTAGCAGAGTTAATATGATGGCAACTTGAGAGCAAGAAAGAGACAAGCTACATCAAGTTTTTATAGAAACCAAGGGAATGGCATCAAAGTACACATAACAAAGAGCAAATAACATCATGGCATCATATACATATGGCTCATGGATTAGTAGGACCCAACAAGACAAGATTGAATGTTGAAACAGTTTCAGCAAGTGTAAAACAACAACATTATGATAGCATGTTTGCAAGCACGGAACAGAGGCATAAGATCCCCAAAATTAACAACCATGGCATGCAAAGCGAGTACTCATAGCATATTTCAAAAAATGTAACCATAGCATCTCCAGAAGGGACATGGATCACTTAGTAACAAGCTCACAATAAGGCATCATGAAGTTAACAGAAATCTGGAACATTATATAAGCATGTTCATGGCACTAAAAACATATGCTACAAGACATATATAGGGAATCAAAATGGATGGAATGATAGAGCATAACTTATGCATCAAAACATGTCAACTAAGCATCTCCAGAATATGCATGGATTAATTGGTAGCATCAAGCAAACATGGCAACATGATATAGCAGTTTCAGCATTGACAGAACATTAACAGCAGGTAGCTCACTTTACAAGCTTGATGCACTCACTACAAGGCATATAAAATTACATGGATTGCACAACTATAAAGATGGAATGAAAATGCTCCTAAAACATGTAGACATCATGCTCATAGGATGCACACACAAAATGCAACAAAAATGACAAATCAGTAAGTTACAACAGTTTTCAGCAGTTATCAGCAAGTTACAAAGTTATGGCACTCACAAGACAGCTATATGATGTTAACAATCAGCAGATTATAGCAGTTTATATCAATTAGCAGTTTTGCAACGAAGGTTAAGGCATCAAGATGTATCCTAACATGCATACAAACTACTCCATCATGAAGAGCACTCTGAGATGAACATTTTGACATATCATACACGCAAAATGGAGAAACATGCACAAGCTTAGAGCCACTGAAACATGCACACATGTAGTAAAAATCCTGGGACTTCGTCATTTTTGAGGAAAAACAGGATGAGCACACTATAGCTAATTGACGCACTGGGCGGAGAATAAGGGGTGGGGGGTGCTCACCATGGGCCAAGCCCAGGAAGATGAGGAGAGGCGGGGCTGGGCCTACGCTGATGGGCCACGGAGGGGCCGCTGGGCCGGCCCACGAGGCCGAAGTGAGGCTCAGAGGCGTCATCATCCTCATGCGCCCGCACGCACAGGGAAGAGGATGGCGGCCATGGCAAGACGACGACGACTCAACGATAGGAAGGCGTGGAGGAAGCTCTCGAGGCGCGGATCCGGACGGGATCCGCCGGATCCGTCCATTCCCGGCGCAGGTGGAGGAGATCCATCCAGGTTGGTGGCGGGGGTTGACGCGGTGGCGGCGGAGAACCTCTACGGGAGAGAGAGGAGCCATGAGGAAGAGGAAGAGAAGGAAGAGGGCGAGGCGCAAGGGGGCGGAGAGGAAGGGAGGGAGGCGGCACGACCTGGTTCGCCGAGGCCGCATGGCGGCTCCGGCGAAGTCCATAGGGGGCGCAGGGACGAGGGCGGCGAGGCGCTCCTGATCCCATCGGGATCGAGCGGGAGGGGCGAGGCGAGCCGTGCGCGAGGTTGCGGGGCCCAGATCCGGCTTGGGGCGGGCCTGCGGCGGGCTTCTGCGGGCCGCGGCGAAGGAGGGCATGGGGAGGACGTGGAGAAGCCACATGGCGGCTCGCAGTTGGCCAGGGGGTGCGGTTCGAGTGATGTGGCGGCGGCTGAGTGGCTGAAGGGGCGCTAGCGGCGTCACCAAGTGGCGGCGAGGCTGTGGTCGGGTGCGGATCCCAAGGAGGGTGGCGACGGTACATATGTAGGGGAAGGCTAGGGGTAGGGTTTGTCCAAAAATGGAGTGGGGGTGTCCATTTATAGCAGGTAGGCTAGGTTAGGGGGGCTTTGGGGGCTTTCGGAGCCCTCTGATCGCGATCCGATGGCTCCGGTCGGAGGAGGGTTTTAGGATGGCTAGGTGGGCTGCAAGTGAGTGTGTAGAAGGCCTCTGGCTGAGAAGAGAGGGGAAGAAGTGCGGCCCGACACGATTTCCAGAGACCGAAAACATCCGACGAAGGTATCGACAACGGTACCGCTATATATTTAAAGGTTGGGCTATCGAACGGACACCGAATGCGACGAAATTTGACAGGCGGTCTACTTACACTATAATAAGACCACACGCCAACTTTCATCCCATTTTGAGAACATTTTTATGCCACTTATAAAATAATATTTTGGAGGTGCCGCGGGCGCGTGCGAGTGTGGTTGGGCTCAGAATGGACAACGGCGAGAACCGGGGGAACCCGAACGGATGCAACTTTTGAAAACATGCAGATGAAATGCAGATGATGACATGGCAAAGTGCAACATGCAAGAAAATGACATGGCAACAACGACGAATGACTAGAAGACACCCGGTGCATCGGATTCGGGGCGTTACAATGAGGGAGGAGGCATCAGCAGAATCTTGTTCTTCACGGGGGCACATGTCCCTTTTGGCCTCAGGAGGCCTGTGCTCTAGGGCCTCGATAGCCATGGGGCCATTCGTAACCTCAGGAGGAATGTCAGCCGCTGCACCGGGAGAGACTTCAGATGCCTTCCCTGAGGTGTGCTGCACTTCGCTTGCTGGTTGTGCATCCTGCTACGGCTTCTTGACCGGGTGCTCCTTCCTTAGCACTACCAGGGCAGCGCTTGCTGAGTGTGGGGTTGCTACCAGATAGAGCACCAAGGGCTCAAGAGGGCGCGGTACCACCATCATGGGCAGAATGGTCAAATATCTCTTGAGGTCCTCGAAGGTTGCGTCTGCCTCGGGGGTCCACTCGAATGGCTCCTTCCTTTTCGTCAGCTTGAAAAACGGGAGGGCACGCTCCCCCAGCTTGGAAATGAAGCGTCCAAGCGAGGTAACGCAGCCAGCCAGCTTCTGCATCTCCCTCAGGGTCTGCGGGGGGTTCATGTCTTCTACTGCCTTGACCTTTTCTGGGTTAGTCTCGATCCCTTTGTGCGATATCAAGAAGCCCAGTAGCCTCTCGGAGGGGACCCTGAACACACACTTCTCAGGGTTAAGCCGAAGATCCACCATGCGCAGGCTGGCGAAAGTCTCTTCCAGATCTTCTATCAGAGTCTTGGCCTCCCGAGACTTGACCACTATATCATTGACGTAGGCCTCCGCATTTCTCCCGAGCTGCGAACCCAGGGCGATATGCATCAACCGCTGGAATGTTTCTCCTGTGTTGCGCAGCCCGAAGGGCATGCAGGTGTAGTAGTACACCCCGCATGGGGTGAGGAATGTCGTCTTCTCCACATATTCCACGACCATCTTGATCTGGTGGTAGCCGGAGAAGGCATCCAGGAAGCACAACAGGTCGCCCTCGGCGGTGGAGTCGACGATCTGGATGATGTGAGGGAGCGGAAAAGGATCTTGAGGGCATGCCTTGTTGAGGTTGGTGAAGTCGACACACATGCGCTCCTTCCCTCCTTTCTTGGGGACGATGACGGGGTTCGCCAGCCACTCTGGGTACCGCACCTCTCTGATGACCCCTGCGGCTTGTAGCTTACGGGTTTCTTGGACGATGAAGCCTGCTTCTCGGTGGACTGCCTGCGAGCCTTCTGCTTCACCGGTCACACATTTGGGCATACTCTTGGATGGTGCTGGATTATCCCCCTCAGGACCCCGGCCAGATCTTTGGGTTCCCAGGCAAACACATCCTTGTTGGCTCGCAGAAAGTTGATCAAAGCCTCCTCTTGATCCTGTGGGAGGCCAGCCCCTATGGCGAAGGTGGCGTTGGCTGCCCCAACCTCGCAGACCAGCACTTGCTTCGTCTCGGCTCGGTCCTGGGAGAACAACTGCTTCTTCTTGGCAGGCACTGCCTCTAGGGCCTCCTGATCCTCCTTCTTGCCGGGTACCGCGGTCCCAACTATCTTGAAGGCGAGCTTGAGGGCCTGCAGCGCGCCTTTGGTGTCCCCCGCCACCGTGAGGACATCGTTGCTGCCCGGCATCTTCATGAGGTTGTACGCGGGATGGGTTGCAGCCATAAACTGCGCCAAGGCTGGGTATCCTAGAATAGCGTGGTATGGCAGGTTGATCTTGGCGATGTCGAAGTCGACGAGCTCGGTGCGGTAGTTGTCGCGGGTCCCAAAGGTGAAGGCGAGGCAGATCTGCCCCAGGGGCCTGGTAGAACGGTACCCAACTCTAGAGAAGAGCTTGGAGGGGCAGAGCCGGTTGGGTGGTACATGGAGCAGGCCGAACGCCTCCGAGGAGAGCACGTTGAGGCCGGCTCCGCCGTCGATGAGGGTCTTGGGGATGGCCACATGGCAGATCGTGGGGGTGCAGAGCATCGGGAGCGTGCCTGCTCCCGTCATGGCAGTACGGTGCTCTTCGGGGCCGAAGGCGAGGTCAGCTTGGGGTGACGCCCAGCCCGGGGGAGCCCCCGAGCCCGCCTGAGTGTTGCCTGCCCGCCGGTAGAGCTGCTTGACGTGGCGGTCAGATGGTGGCTCCTGCGAGCCGCCCAGGAGAACTGCGATGACCGGGGGTACCGGTGCCGCGTAGTGGGCGAGGAAGAGGTCGCGCAGCTCCTCCCAGGGGGCCACAGAAGATGCCGGCAGGTTGAGCAACCAAGCGTGTGGCGCGCTGTGAGGGCCATGGGGAACCAGTTGGCCTTCACCTTGTCGTCTCCACCAGCTGCCCAAACCGCTTCCTTGTATGCCTGAAGGAAGGGGACTGGATCCGCCGCGCCATCGTAGCGCGGCGGCATCTCTGGTCGGAACTTGTGCGACCACTGCGCTTGCCGCAGGGAGAGGGCGAAGCAGCGCAGCCCCGGTGCTTCGCACGTCGACGAGGCCACCGGAGGAGCACCCGCCATATGGGTCAGTGGCACGATCTAGAGGTCGAGGAAGAGGATTCCGATGCACCCCTACCTGGCGCGCCAAATGTCGGATTTCGGGATCCGGCAACCCGTGAGGGTTCGAACACTGGGGTGCGTGTTGGTGTCAAAACCGGCGGATCTCGGGTAGGGGGTCCCGATCTGTGCGTCTAAGGCTAATGGTAACAGGAGGCAGGGGACACGATGTTTTTCCCAGCTTCAGGCTCTCTCGATGGAGGTAATACCCTACTTCCTGCTTGATTGATCTTGATGATTTGAGTATTACAAGAGTTGATCTACCACGAGATCGTAGAGGCTAAACCCTAGAAGCTAGCCTATGATTATGATTGTTGTTGTCCTATGGACTAAACCCTCTGGTTTATATAGACACCGGAGGGGGCTAGGGTTACACAGAGTCGGTTATAGAGAAGGAAATCTACACATCCGAATATCCAAGCTTGCCTTCCACGCAAAGGAGAGTCCCATCCGGACACGGGACAAAGTCTTAAATCTTGTATCTTCATAGTTCAATAGTCCGGCCAAAGAATATAGTCCGACTGTCTAAGGATCCCTTAATCCAGGACTCCCTCAGTAGCCCCTGAACCAGGCTTCAATGACGATGAGTCCGACGCGCAAATTGTCTTCGGCATTGCAAGGCGGGTTCCTTCTCCGAATACTCCATAGAAGATTTAGGACACAAGGGTTGTGTCTGGCTCTGCAAAACAAATTCCACATTCCAACATAGAGAGTATAATATTTCACAAATCTAATCTGCTGACAGCTTTTTATAGCATGACACCACGCCATGGTTTGGTCATTATTCGAACCATTTTCATAACCAGCCACTACACGTGCTGCGAGGCGGTTTTACTGGCACGTCTTGTCGAAGCAGAGATCGTGTCCCCCCTTATCACGGGATTGTGTGGGTAACCCAACTGTGTTTGTTTAATGCGACTCCTCGATCTTAGGCAAGTCCCAAACGGTCACGCGGGGGACGCTTGATATTCATCCTCTTTATAAAGGGGGCCAAGGCCTGTCCTTTTCTTCTCACGCTCGAACTTTCCCCTCCCGCACCTCGAGTTCCAACACCCAAGGCTCAAGCTAAAGCACCTCGGTATTTCGAACATGTCCAGGTCCAATCAAGGCCGGTGGATGGCCTCCTCCATCACAGAGCAGGACATACGGAAGCTTAGGAAGGCCAGGTATCTCACCGCCGAGATTCCGCACAGGCTACCTGCTCCAGGGCAGGTCGTCCCCACTCCCGAGCCCAACGAGAGCATTGTCTTTATCTCCCACTTTCTCCGAGGGCTAGGTTTTAGCGTTGATCCCTTTGTAAGAGGGCTCATGTTCTATTACGGGCTAGATTTCCATGATCTAGCTCTAGACTCCGTCCTTCACATCTCGTCATTTATCGTAGTGTGTGAAGCCTTCCTCCGCATCACCCCCACTTCGGCCTATGGCTCAAGACCTTCAATGTGAGGCCAAGGGTGATCGACGGGCATTACGCGGAGTGTGGAGGCGCTATAATAATCAAAGGCACCGACGCCCCATGGCCAAAGGGCTCTTTCCTGGAGACTTCTGATTTATGGCGGCGGGAGTGGTTTTACATCACCGCACCCCGATGTACAAAGTGGGTGGCTGCTCCAGCGTTCCGCCCAGGCCTTCCACCACAACTGGCGTCATGGGTCAACAAAGGGCTGGACTGGGGGCCGGCAAGTGACATGCCGACATTACAGAGCCGCATCCGAGACCTTCTCAAGAGGGATATCAGTCTTGCCAGGGTAATGCAAGTGATGCTGGTTCATCGAGTCCTACCCTGCCAATGTCGTCCTCTCCATATGTGGGAGTTCAACCCAGAAGGACCGCGAACCATTCAACAATTCTTTGGCTTGACGCTCAAAGAGATGTACGAGTTATTCTTCGGATCATGAATAAAGTGTTTGGACACCACCGAGGACGTGGGTCTCAATTGTAACCGCCCGGATACCCCGGTAAATACTTCTACTGCCGAACACACCATCCTTTATATTTATTATAACATCATTCTAAAAATGTTCTCTTCCAGGACTGGCTGAAGAAGGCGGAGAGGATTAGGTGTCCGGCCCCTCTTTCCGAAGGCTCGCCGAATCCTTTGTTAACCAGGATGCTTGACCGCGCGCCGTATCAGGTGCCATCAGGCGAAGACGAGGGGAGGAATAGAGAAGCCATAAGCGGGCCTCATTTTTTACACATCCAGATTGGGGGAGTAGGTGCCTCCGCGAAGGAGGATAATCAGGGAGGGGAATCTAAAATCCCCTCTCCCCAAGGTAAGAAAAGGGGCGCCTCCGAGGAATTGGAAACGTAAGCTTCTAGACGAGGGAAGAAAACCTTGCAAGGGGGCCGGTCCTCCACCGAACCGTAAGTGAAAGAGTACTTTGATAAGCATATCCTGTTTTGTCTCTGAGAATAATGACCAAAATGTATTCGTTGTAGTACGGCTCGTAGCCCTTCTTCACATAATTCGTCCTCGGGGGATCTTCCTCCGGAGATGATGGAGAGCGAGTTGCCTCCCCCTGCCTCCCTGTCACGTGGGGTGGACGACCCTGAAGTGTCGTCACGGAGGATTTCTCCGGACCCACCAAGGCCAGAAGTTGACACTTTGGCTGCCCGGAGTCTGAAGTATCCGGCTCCCAAGGAGAGCTTCAGGAGGAGTCTGGGATTGTCCGGTGCACATCCGTACACACTAATGGGCCTTCTGGAGCGAGCGGCCGTCTCCGAGACACATCGTGCTCTAATGGGCACGGTAGTTGAGAGGATTTCATCCGCGAAAAGCGGTTTGAATGAAGATTTTACAAGTCTACTGAGAGGCTTTGAGGTACGCAAAAAGTGTATTTTTGATGTTTCCGCACATGCTAAGTGTGCTCTATATAGATAGTAGCCCCTGAGACTCTAGTTGCCATCAACGTGGCGGACAGAGGATCATAATCTATGTTAAATAATTGCGCTGCTTTATGTGCAGGTGGCTGAGGGTTCGGCAGCCGACCGATCTGCTAATTTTGCCAAACTAAAGCGGCAGCTAGACGTGGCCGATGCCGACATCACACTTGTTAACAAGTGGCTTGACGAGGCCCAGGGTATGTATATTTGGCTTGTTAGCAAATCCTTTTAAGAGGAGCATGATTATAATATGTTGTTACTGCAGATGGAGCTGCTGCCGTGGAGACCCTTCGGGCGGAGCTTGCCCGAGCCAAGGAGCAAGCCCGGATAAGTGATGCGGCCGCTTTGAAGGCGGTCGAGGAGTTAAAAGCCAAACAGGCTGCTCGTCGCCGGAGCAAATAAAAGATAGCTCAGATGGCTACCGAGCTGGAAGATGCCGCCAACCGTCGCGAGCTCCTTGAATAGGAAAATCAAGCAAAAGCAGCTGACCTGAAGAAGGCCCTAGAGGCAGCCAAGGAAACCCGCTCTAAAATGAGGGGGATGAGGGAGGAGCTTCGTGAAGCCGGAGATATCGTGGCTAGAAAGCCCTATCTGTTGCGGATGAAATTTGGAGATCCGACGTATGCCCCTCTAGATCAGTTGTGGAGTGCGGCAGATGCATATGCGGACCAGGAAAAGAGTGCTGCTGATGCATCCGAGTTTTACGAAGACTGGCAGGACCATAAGGCTGAGAGGTTATTCTGGTCGCAGTTTAGTGCCCCGACACGTCCGCTGCCATTAAATGAAAAGATGGCCGCATGGGTCGAACTCGACAGATTGTCCGGGCTTGCTATGAGGTCAGTCATGGATCATCTTTGGCAACAAGGGCCAAGACCAGACAACTATTTTGGATTAGTGCAACAATTCCTTGGTGCCGTGTCGCATATCGATGCTGTGAAGAGGTCGGCGTGCATAGAGGGTGCACGGATGGCTCTTGCCCGTGTTAAAACATACTGGGCTAGGATGGAAGCCACCGCTATTGCAACCCGGAGTGCGGTGGACGGCCAGGACCCGGCCAAGCACTATTTCGAAGAAGTCTTAGAAGGCGCCCGTTTAATAGAGGCTCAGTGCTCGAAGAGTGCCATGTTTGAATGACATGTATCACGATTGTAAAGACAATGCTATTTTAATTATAAAGGTTGTTTTTATACTTTTGCCTGAAGGTATTATAATGCCTCCTGTGCGGCCGTTTATGTATATATATATCCTGAAAGTTTGTAGTCGTCTGCTTCAGTCCCCAAGCACATAATGCGGGGGTGTTCGAAAAAATGCGTAGTCACACTTGATCCACCGTCTTTGTCCGTTAAGGACATGATAGCGCGGCGAACCAGGCAATCGGACTATATAGCTTTAACACTTTCACTTAGCCATAGGAGTTTGACGGTGGGGCTACTACATAGCCCCTGGTACTTTCGCATTCAGCCGGTTATGGTGCGCGTATGTACGTGACCAGGAAATCGGTCCTTCGTTAATGCGGAGGAATCGCGAAGATTTCGCTGGGTCATCGAGTGGTTGACCAATCTCGCGTTGTATCATGACAGTCAGTTTTTGGTTTTCTCTACTGAGGTGCTCGTCCAGGTGAACCGGGGCACAATCGCAGTAGTTCTCCCGGTGCCGCCTTAGCCGATAGAACGGAACATAAGGTAGCAAAACATGGGAGCCGGGCAAACCCAACATTTGACCTAAGACATGATTCAGAGCTGATGCATATAAGGTCAAACTCGCGACGCCGAACACTCCCTAAGGTATTCAGACTTTATAATGTGTACTGGGCTGAATAATGCCCTTAACAATAAGCCCTGATTTTCCAGGTATGAGCGGTAGTCTGGTGTAACGCCCCGAGACCGATGCTCGAGAAGACTTCCATATATTCCGGGTTTCGCCGTGTGTTTGATTTGTGCCTGCCCTTTTTATTTTTGCATTGCATCATGTCATCATGCCATCATCTCATAAATGTTTTGCAACTCAACTAAATAAATGGCATGGATCTTTGATCCATTTAAATCGAGGGAATTCACATGGTGATTCACTTTAAAACATATGCTCTCGATATTTAGAGAGCTATAGTAAATATTCCATTTTTGGAATTCACCATAACACACTTGCAAAATCCCAATGCCTTTGTTGTCTTAATTCTTGATCTCCAACTTTGCCATTTATTCTTTCATCATCTTCCGGAGCTCCACCAAAAATCTCAACATTTTGGCTACTCCTAAAGTCTAGACTCCATTCAAACTCCTTCGGTGCAAGTTAAATAATTTTAGATTTAACTTCTCCTATTTTGTTGGAACCATTTTTGTTGGGTTGGAAATATTCCGTAAAGCCTTACAAATATGTCCCACCATTTTATTCTTGTTCTTGGCCTTTTCTTTTAATTCTTTTGAAATGCTCTCTCTTTTTTTCTGCTAAAGAGAGAGCAGAGAGCCCAGCCAACCTCCCGCGCCCACCTAAGGTCATCCAGCCCGCAGGCCGGCCCATCCATTCCGGCCCAGTCCCTCCTAACCCTAACCCTCTCCCGATCAACCGGTCGACCCCATCTCTCCCTCTCGTCCTCCCACGCTGCCACCTCGCCCTCGATCCCCATCTCACTATCGATCCCGCGCGCCTCCCTCTGCAGCACCAGGCCTCGCTCGACCTCCTCCTCGCCAAATCCTCGTTGCCTGAGTGCTCGAGGAGAGGAGCTCCTTCGCCCGCCTCCGTCGTCCTCCCTGCCATCACCGTCGCCAAGGACAAGCTCGAGCCCAGCGTCGTCCATGTTGCCGGCGGCCTTATTCTTCCTCTGGAGCGACCCCCCCGCTCGACCTCCCCGAGCCGTCTCCCTCGCCGTCGTCCATGGCCACGCCTTTGCCAAGTGCCAGCGCAGCCTCACCGCATCCTGCCGTTCTCCGTCGTCGCCGGACCCGCGCCATCCTCTGCTTCCTCTACGGCGACCAGGGGCCCCATCGTCGTCGCGCCTTTTCGCCACCACTAGAGCCCGCTGCCGCCACCACCGGATCTGGCTGTGCCTCGCCAGGGTCCTCCCCTGCCGCGCCTCGGTCCCTGCTGGAGCTCCTCTGCTCCTGCCGTTCCTCTGCTACAAGCCGACCTCCACCTTCCGTTTCGGCCAATGCAGTTCGCCCAAGTTCCTGCTCAGCATCGTCATCGCTCACGAGGCCCCTTGTGATGTTTTGTGTTGGACCGTCAAGATCTGCAAGATCGACTACATGGACGCCAAGACCATACCAGGACCGCCAAGCATCTTCTCTGTGATTTTTGCCAAGTACCACAACGACGCGTCAAGTACCTCTACCGTCGTCTCCGGAAACGCCAAGTACCCCTACGC
Organism: Triticum aestivum; assembly: GCF_018294505.1. Lineage (NCBI taxonomy): Eukaryota > Viridiplantae > Streptophyta > Magnoliopsida > Poales > Poaceae > Triticum > Triticum aestivum. Next base: position 205,442,712 of record NC_057801.1, on the reverse strand, counting down.
ACGAAGATGCCAAGTTCGTTTCGGGATTCATCAAGTACCGCTACCGATGGCTCGAACGACTACGAAACGTGTACCACTACTTCCACTACAAACTTGAACCACCCTGAAACGGACGCTTCAAAGGTATAACGACGAGACGACCGCCCATGTACGAATGCATGTTGTATGAGATGCCCGTGTTTGTACCGTGTCCGATTTGTCACTCTTTTGCCATGCCACCGACACGTGGGAACCCGGTATCTGGGATCACCTCACCATCTTTTGCATGTTCTGCACATCCACACTTTCGTTCGCACCGACATCTTGATGAGTTGTCGGATCATCGGAATGTTGCCGTGGCACCATTTCCGTTTTGCCGCCGTGGCACCCTTTTTGTTCCACCATGGTGACCAAATGCTTCATAACATACTTATGTCAACATTTTTATAAAAATTGCATAAAACTTGCATATGTCATCCGCATCATGATAACAACAATTAAAATGTTTAAAATTGTTGCTTGCTTTAAATTGCTAAATAACATGGGGATTTTCCGGAAGTGTTGTTTGTGTTTCCGGCCTCATTTAAACTTGCCTAAATAGTTAGTTTATTTATGCTTCACCTCTTGCCATGTTTAACAACACTTAATATTCTTTAGTAGCATAACCGAGAGAGAACTAAATAATTGATGTGGTCTTCCGTCAATATGCAACTCGTTGCATATTGAGCTCCACTTAATTTGTAGTGTTGTTTGTTGCACTTTGCCATGCCATGCCTCATTAAACCGGACATGCATCATACTTGTTTGTGCATCATGACATGTTTATGCTTGTGTGTTTACTATGTTGTTTGCTTCTTTCCGGTTTGCTCCTCTCGTTAGCTTCGGTTTCGTTTCGGAGTTGTGAGGATTCGTTCGACTATGTCCGTTTGTCTTCTTCATGGACTCATTCTTCTTCGTTGCGGGATATCAGGCAAGACTACCATTACCCTCGATATCACTTCTATCTTTGCTTGCTAGTAGCTTCGTTCTATCGCTATGCTGCGCTACCTATCACTTGTTTACCAAGCCTCCCAAATTGCCATGAACCTCTAACCTTTGTCATCCTTCCTAGCAAACCGTTGTTTGGCTATGTTCCTGCTTTGCTCAGCCCCTCTTATAGCGTTGTTAGTTGCAGGTGAAGTTGAAGATTGCTCCATGGTGGACAGGATTATGTTGGGATATCACAATATCTCTTATTTAATTAATGCATCTATATACTTGGTAAAAGGTGGAAGGCTCGGCCTTATGCCTGGTGTTTTGTTCCACTCTTGCCGCCCTAGTTTCCGTCATACCGGTGTTATGTTCCTTGATTTTGCGTTCCTTACGCGGTTGGGTGATTTATGGGACCCCCTTGACAGTTCGCTTTGAATAAAACTCCTCTAGCAAGGCCCAAAATTGGTTTTAACATTTTCCACCTAAGCCTTTTTCCCTTGGGTTCTGCAGACTCAAGGGTCATCTTTATTTTACCCCCCCGGGCTAGTGCTCCTCCGAGTGTTGGTCCAAACTAGAGCACCGTGCGGGACCATTCCTTGGCAACTTGGATTCGTCGGTACCTGTACGCTTAGCTTATCCGGTGTGCCCTGAGAACGAGATATGTGCAGCTCCTATCGGGATTTGTCGGCACAGCGGGTGGTCTTGCTGGTCTTGTTTTACCATTGTCGAAATGTCTTGTAAACCGGGATTCCGAGACTGATCGGGTCTTCCTGGGAGAAGGAATATCCTTCGTTGACCGTGAGAGCTTGTGATAGGCTAAGTTGGGACACCCCTGCAGGGTATAAACTTTCGAGAGCCATGCCCACGGTTATGTGGCAGATGGGAATTTGTTAATATCTGGTTGTAGATAACTTGACATTTGACTGAACTAAAACGCATCAACCGCGTGTGTAGCCGTGATGGTCTCTTTTCGGCGGAGTCCGGGAAGTGAACACGGTTTTGGGTTATGTTTGACGTAAGTAGGAGTTCAGGATCACTTCTTGATCATTGCTAGCTTCACGACCGTTCCTTTGCTTCTCTTCTCGCTCTTATTTGCGTATGTTAGCCACCATATCATGCTTAGTCGCTGCTGCAAGTTCACCACTTATCCATTCCTTACCCATAAGCTTAAATAGTCTTGATCTCGCGGGTTTTGAGATTGCTGAGTCCTCGTGACTCACCAGATACTATCACAACAGTTGCAGGTGCCGATGATACCAGTGCAGAGGATGCTACCTAGCTCAGATGGGAGCTCAACGAAGATCTTAGTTGTTGCTATGTGTTGTTTCTTGTTGATCAGTAGTGGAGCCCAGTTGGGACGATCGGGGATCTAGCAGTTGGGTTATCTTCTTTTCTTTTGGCTTCGTCCGTAGTCGGACTATGTGTGTACTCTGAATGATGTATGATTTATTTAAGTACTTGTGTGAAGTGGCGATTGTAAGCCAACTCTTTATCCCAGTCTTGTTCATTACATGGGATTGTGTGAAGATGACCCTTCTTGCGACAAAACCACAATGCGGTTATGCCTCTAAGTCGTGCTTCGACACGTGGGAGATATAGCCGCATCGTGGGTGTTACATCTGGTGTGACAAAAGTGCTGAAAACGCCAGTATCCCTCCCGGTTGTATGAAGTTTCCGGAGGGGAAGAAGAAACAAGAGATGTTAAAAAGGTTTACACAGGGTCTTAATCTAAAAAGAAACTTTTGTGCGGGTCCCTGCTGCACGTCTGCGCCTTTATCTCCGTTGTGCCATATCCTGGAAGGGTGTAGCACGATGGTCGTCTGTAAAAGAAGAAACCCAGGTGAAAGACTTCGTGCGAGGTGTTCATCAGTCTGAATAAATCATGAAAATGCAATATGCTATTTTTATTGATAGGGTCAAGCCGAACTACGGGCTCTTTTTGCGAGGAGCCCCTAGCATCTTTTGTGGGGAAATCCCAACTAGGCTGTTATGTTAGGTGGAGTGCCGGACTCGACTAACCGTGTCCGTGGTCTTGATGACTGGCCATTAGTCCTGGTTGGAGGGACCGCTCAGTGTTCGGCTGCTAGAGCCGCCACATATTCTTCCGCACATAAGGAACGCTCCGTGTTTCCGCTAACTGTGATGACGCCGCGTGGACCGAGCATCTTAAGTTTGAGGTAGGCTTAATGCGGTACTGCGTTAAAACGAGCGAAGGCCATTCGTCCGAGTAGTGCGTGATAGCCACTCCGGAATGGAGCGATGTCGAAGGTTAATTCCTCGCTTCTGAAGTTGTCAGGGGAACCAAATACAACCTCTAGTACTAGAGAGCCCGTATAGTGGGCCTCCACGCCTGGTATTACTCCTTTAAAGGTAGTGTTACTGAGGCTGATCCGTGAATGGTCTACCCCATTTTGTGGACAGTGTCCTGATATATTAGGTTTAGACTACTACCGCCGTCCATGAGGACTCGTGTGAGATGGTATCTGTCAATTATTGGGTCGAGCACCAAGACAGCCGATCCTCCGTGTCGGACACTAGTCGGATGGTCCCTGCGATCAAAGGTGATCGGGCAGGCCAACCAGGGATTAAATTTGGGGGCAGCGGGCTTAACAGCGTATACGTCTCTGAGTGCGCATTTGCGCGCTCTCTTTGGAATGTGAGTTGCGTAAATCATATTTACTGTTTTGACTTCTGGTGGGAATTTTTTCTGTCCTCCAGTGTTCGGCTGACGAGGCTCATCCTTGTCCTCACTTGGCGTCTCCCTCCCCTTTTGTTCGTCGTTCAGCTTGCCGGCCTGTTTGAAAACCCAACACTCTCTGTGGGTGTGGTTTGCAAGATTTTTGGAGGTGCCGTGAATCTGACATAATTTGTCTAGAATCTTGTTTAGGCTGGACGGTCCATCTCTACTGCCTTTAAATGGCTTCTTCCGTTAACCAGGTCGAGAGCCCCTGAATCCGGCATTGACTGTCGTATTCTCTGGGCTGTCATTATTATTTCGACGCCTGTTTTTGTTGCGTCGCGGCTGCCCGTTGCCACCCCTGACTTTGGATGTGCTTGGGTCGCTGGTGCCGCTACGGGCCAACCAGCTGTCCTCGCCCACGCAAAAGCGGGTCATGAGGCTTGTTAAGGCTGCCATCATCCTCGGTTTTTGTTGGCCGACGTGTCTGGCAAGCCATTCGTCCCGGATACTGTGTTTGAAGGCCGCTAAAGCCTCGGCGTCCGGGCAGTCGACTATTTGATTTTTCTTAGTAAGAAACCTGTTCTAGAGATTTCGGGCTGACTCTTTGGGCTATTGAATTATATGACTTAGGTCATCAGCGTCCGGAGGCCGGACATAAGTTCCTTGAAAATTGGCCATGAAAGCATCCTCGAGCTCTTCCCAACTTCTAATTGAGTTTTCAGGAAGGCTTTTCAATCAGTGTCGAGCTGGTCCCTTTAATTTGAGGGCTAGATATTTGATGGCGTGGAGATCGTCTCCGCGAGCCATATGGATATGAAGGATAAAGTCCTCGATCCAGACCCCAGGGTCTGTAGTTCCATCGTATGCCTCTATATTCACTGGTTTAAATCCTTCCGGAAACTCGTGATCTAGTACCTCATCGATGAAGCACAGGGGGTGCATGGCACCCCTGTATCTTGTTGTGTCATGGCATGGTGTCGAAGGTTGTTGTGTTCGGTTCTGATTCCAAGATGGTATTAGATCGATGTGATCGTTTCGGTAGTTCTGATCCTGTGCTGGTGCGCGCTTCCTAGATCCGTAGATGGATCTGGCCATACCGGACTTTCTGTCCAGGAGCTCACGTAAATCGTGTGCTGACTTGTGGGAGGCATCATTAGCCGTCTTGTCATGGCCATGGGGCGATCGGTCTGGCTGATGAATTGTTTTCAGCTGGGTGGGCTCTACGGCCTCGTCGTCGAATTCGGGCAGCAGCTTGCGCTTTGGATATCTCTTTGTGTGGCGATCGTCGCCGTATTTTTCTCCAGTGTCGAGCACTTTGTTCCTCCTGCGGTTGAGTGTATCCTGCGCGGCCTTAAGCCTTTGCTTCTGCTTCTTTAGGCTCCTCGTGGTGGCAATGAGCCTTCTATGGAGGTTCTCTTGTTCCAAGAGTTTTTCTGGGATGTTGAGTGCATCATCGTCCGGGCTATTCTCCTCTCCGGATACAGGTTGTTGAATTTTACCCTCGGGATCGGCGTTGTCTGACGTCAGCTCCGGACTATTTTCACCTTCCCCTGGCTCATCCTGCTCCATCGCTGCGTCCATGGGGTCGTCGTTTCCTTTGGAATCAACCGGGCTATTATTATTTTTTGCGCTGTTGTCACTGTTTTTACTGTGCCGGGATTCAGAGTGGCGTCTACGTCGCTGCTTTGGTGGCTTATCGAGGGGATTATCCTTCGTAGTATCGTCACCATCGCCTTCTTTTGGTGTGTCCACCATGTATATATCGTATGATGAGGTGGCAATCTAGCGCATCGGTTAAATCATCGACAGTGGCTATAAAGTGGGTGGTGGGTGAGGGACGAATTTCTTCGTCGTCCGCTCTCCACTCGAGCCGGACATAGTTCAGCCAAGAATCTCCTGACAAGGACAGAGACCTTAATGAGTTCAGCACGTCAGCCAGGGGGGAATGGTGAAAGATATCCACGGTGGTGAAGTCCATGACGGGTGCCCACTCTGATTCGATAGGAACGGACGCACGCGGTTCGGATCCTGCAGCCGGAGATGAGCCCGGGGGTCCGATAACGCCACTCTCATAGGAGGTGGGATCAGTGTTCGGCTCCGACACCGATGAATGTGCGGCCTCTATTGCGGGGTCCATCCACCCGTCCTCAGAAGGCATGATCTGCTCCAGATTGATTCCCAGCGCCAACGCGGGTGCGATCAACCGAATACTATCCGATGGCAGATCAAAGTCATGTTCGTCATGACTGTTCGGCGCACCTGTCGTGGGCTCGAATCCGTTGAAGATCAAGTCTCCGCGGATGTCGGCAGTATAGTTTAAGCTTCCAAACCAAACCTGATGGCCAGGGGCATAGCTGTCGATCTGCTCCAGATGGCCAAGCGAGTTGGCCCACGGTACGAAGCCGCTAAATACGAAGATCTGTGCAGGAAGGAAAGCCTCCCCCTGGACCGCATCGCTGAAGATGATCGAGGGAGCCATCAAGCCTTATCGCGACGGCACCGTGCAACTCTCAATGAAAGCACCAATGTCGGTGTCAAAACCGGCGGATCTCGGGTAGGGGGTCCCGAACTGTGCATCTAAGGCTAATGGTAACAGGAGGCAGGGGACACGATGTTTTACCCAGGTTCGGGCCCTCTTGATGGAGGTAATACCCTACTTCCTGCTTGATTGATCTTGATGATTTGAGTATTACAAGAGTTGATCTACCACGAGATCGTAGAGGATAAACCCTAGAGCTAGCCTATGATTAAGATTGTTGTTGTCCTACGGACTAAACCCTCTGGTTTATATAGACACCGGAGGGGGCTAGGGTTACACAGTGTCGGTTACAGAGAAGGAAATCTACACATCCGAATATCCAAGCTTGCCTTCCACGCAAAGGAGAGTCCCATCCAGACACGGGACGGAGTCTTCAGTCTTGTATCTTCATAGTCCAACAGTCCGGCCAAAGCATAAAGTCCGGCTGTCCGAGGACCCCTTAATCCAGGACTCCCTCAGTGCGTGCGGAGATCTCAACCTGCCCAGCCTGCCTACTTGATACGTCTCCAATGTATGTATAATTTTTGATTGTTCCATGCTATTATATTATCTCTTTTGGATGTTTATGGGCTTTATTTTACATATTTATATCATTTTTGGGACTAACCTACTAACCAGAGGCCCAGCCCGTATTGCTGTTTCTTTTGCCTATTCAGTATTTCGAAGAAAAGGAATATCAAACGAAGTCCAAACGGAATGAAACCTTCGGGAGCGTGATTCTTGGAACGAACGTGATCCAGAGGACTTGGAGTGCAAGTCAAGAAGCAATCAAGGCGGCCAGGAGATAGGAGGGCACGCCCACCCCACGTGGGCGCGCCCCTGTCTCCTGGGCCCCATGAGAGGCCACCGATGTACTTCTTCCTCTTATATATACCTACGTACCCCGAAAACATCCAGGGAGCCAACGAAAAACAATTTCCACCGCTGTAACCTTCTGTATCCGTCAGATCCCATCTTGGAGCCTTCGCCGGCGCTCCGCCGGAGGGGGAATTGACCATGGAGGGCTTGTACATCAACACCATAGCCCTTCTGATGAGTTGTGAGTAGTTTACCACAGACCTTTGGGTCCATAGTTATTATCTAGATGGCTTCTTCTCTCTTTATGGATCTCAATACAATGTTCGCCCCCTCTCTTGTGGATATCTATTCTATGTAACTCTTTTTGCGGTGTGTTTGTCGAGATCAGATGAATTGTGGGTTTATGATCAAGTTTATCTATGAGAAATATTTGAATCTTCTCTGAATTTTTTATGTATGATTGAGTTATCTTTGCAAGTCTCTTCGAATTATTAGTTTGGTTTGGCCTACTAGATTGATCTTTCTTGCCATGGGAGAAGTGCTTAGATTTGGGTTCAATCTTGAGGTGTCCTTATCCAGTGATAGAAAGGGTTTGAAGGCACGTATTGTATTGTTAAAATCGAGGATAAAAAGATGGGGTTTATATCATATTGCTTGAGTTTATCCCTCTACATCATGTCATCTTTCTTAATGCGTTACTTTGTTCTTATGAACTTAATACTCTAGATGCATGCTGGATAGCGGTCAATGTGTGGAGTAACAGTAGTAGATGCAGGCAGGAGTCGGTCTACTTTTCGCGGACGTGATGCCTATATACATGATCATTCCTAGATAATCTCATAATTATTCGCTTTTCTATCAATTGCTCGACAGTAATTTGTTCACCCACCGTAATACTTATGCTATCTTGAGAGAAGCCACTAGTGAAACCTATGGCCCCCGGGTCTATCTTTTATCATATAAGCTTTCAATCTACTTTTATTTGCATCTTTACTTTTTGCATCTATATTATAAAATACCAAAAAAATATTTATCTTATCATACTATCTCTATTAGATCTCATTTTCTAAAGTGGCCGTGAAGGGATTGACAACCCCTTTATTGCGTTGGTTACGAGTTCTTTATTTGTTTGTGTAGGTGCGTGGGACTTTTGAGGAGCCTCCTACTGGATTGATACCTTGGTTCTCAAAAACTGAGGGAAATACTTACACTACTTTGCTGCATCACCCTTTCCTCTTCAAGGAAAATCAACACAAGCTCAAGACGTAGCAAGAAGGATTTCTGGCGCCATTGCCGGGGAGGTCTTCGCTCAAGTCAAGACATACCAAGTACCCATCACAAACTCATCTCCCTCGCATTTACATTATTTTCCATTTGCCTCTCGTTTTCCTCTCCCCCACTTCACCCTTGCCGTTTTATTCACCCTTTTTCCGTTCGTCTTTACGTTTACCTTTATGTCTTACTTGGCTCGTTTTCTCATTTGGTTGGAATAATTGTGTATTTATTACTAAACAAAGAAGCTAAGATCTATGGATCCTCATCCTCTTGGTAATCTTTTTAAGAGATCCAATTATGATGAACCAATTGCTAGTGAGTTTTTGCACTAGATTATCTTTATGAAGTTTTGCTTGAAATTCGTGAAGCTGAAAATTGTGATGAAGAACTTTATGAAGTGATTCATGATTGATCTTTGAATAAAAAGCATGATTGCAATGATTTTACTACAAATTCTCTTGATGTCAATTGTGCTAATAATATGCAAAACCCTAAGCTTGGGGATGCTAGTTTTGCTATGTCTACTACTTGGTGCAATGATCATGATTGGAGTGATTCTTCTTATGATCTTGAAAATTTATTTAAGCCCCATGGTGAATATGAGATTGATAATAGTGTTTGCAATAATATTGAAAGTGGTTTTGGAAGAGTCCCAACTTTAGATCCCACATATTTGGAGAACGTTCAATCTTATGGTATTTTTGATAAAAGTGGGTTTGGAGAGATCCCACTATTTTGGAAGAGTGTCAACTTCGCACGCATGTGGATCGTGTTGGAAATATTTTATGTGATAGTTATTTTGTCGAATTTGCTTATGATCCTACATGTAATTATTATGAGAGAAGAAAATATGGTTGTAGAAATTTTCATGTTACTAAATTACCTCTCTTCATGTTGAGATTGCTATCATCTCTTTATTCTTCCTTGCATATGCTAGTTTTTGCTTGCCTTGATAATTTATTTGCTTACAAGATGCCTATGCATAGGAAGTATGTTAGACTTAAGTGTGTTTTTCACATGTTTTATGATGCTCTCTTTGTGCTTCAATTCTTGTCTTTCATGTGAGCATCATTGAAATCTCAATGCCTAGCTAAAAAGGCTTTAAAGAAAAGCGCTTGTTGGGAGAGAACCCAATATTTTTCCTTGCTGTTATTTAATAAATTTTGCATCTACCTTCTGTTTAGATGTGTTTTAATTAGTGTTTGTGCCAAGTAGAACCTATAGGATAACCTACGGTGATAGTTGATTTGATTCTGCTGAAAAACAGAAACTTTGCACGCACGAAATTAGTTTTGCTAAATTACATAAACGTGATTTTGCGTTGATTCTTTTTGATGCTGATCAATAGACACATTTTCCAGGACTTCCTATTTTGGTAGGATTTTTAGAGTTCCAGAAGTTTGAGTTAGCTACAGATTGCTACAGACTGTTCTGTTTTTGACAGATTCTGTTTTTTGTGTGTTGTTTGCTTATTTTGATGCATCTATGGCTAGTATTAAGTGGTATGAACCATAGAGAACTTGGAATACACTAGGTTTAATACCAAAATAAATAAATAATGGGTTCATTACAGTACCTTATGTGGTGGTTTTGTTTTCTTTCACTAACGGAGCTTATGAGATTTCCTGTTGAGTTTTGTGTTGTGAAGTTTTCAAGTTTTGGGTAAAGATTTGATGGACTATGGAATAAGGAGTGGCAAAAGCCTAAGCTTGGGGATGCCCATGGAACCCCAAGATATTCAAGAGTATCCAAAAGCCTAAGCTTGGGGATGCCCCGGGAAGTCATCCCCTCTTTCGTCTTCGTTCATTGGTAACTTTACTTGGAGCTATATTTTTATTTGCCACATGATATGTGTTTTGCTTGGAGCGTCGTGTATGATATTAGTATTTGATTTTTAGTTTTACACAATCATCCTTGCTGTACACACCTTTTGGGAGAAGCCTACTTTATTAGAATTTATCAGAATACTCTATGTGCTTCACTTATATCTTTTGAGCTTGATAGTTTTTGCTCTAGTGCTTCACTTTTACCTTTTAGAGCACGACAGTGGCTTAATTTGTTAGAAATTGCTAGTCTCTCATGCTTCACTTATATTATTTTGAGAGTCTTTTAGAACAGCATGTATTTTCTATGGTTATAAATTGGTCCTAGAATGGTAGGCATCCAAGTTGGATATAATAAAAACTATCATAGGAAGTGAATTGGATGCTATGATCAATTTGATACTTGATAAATTGTTTTGAGATATGGAGGTAGTGATATTAAATTCATGCTAGTTGGGTGATTATGAATTTAAAGAATGCTTGTGTTGAAGTTAGCAAGTCCTGTAGCATGCACATATGGTTGAAGTTGTGTAACAAATTTGAAACATGAAGTGTACCTGGCTTGTGCATCCTTATGAGTGGCGGTCGGGGACGAGCGATGGCCTTTTCCTACCAATCTATCCCTCTAGGAGCATGCACGTAGTGCTTGATTTTTGATGACTTCTAAATTTTTGCAATAAGTATATGAGTTCTTTTGACTAATGTTGAGTCCATAGATTTTACGCACTTTTACCTTCCCACCATTGCTAGCCTGTTCGGTACCGTGCATTGCCCTTTCTCACCTTGAGAGTTGGTGCAAACTTCGCCGGTGCATCCAAACCCCGTGATACGATACGCTCTATCACACATAAACCTCATTATATCTTCCTCAAAACAGCCACCATACCTACCTATTATGGCATTTCCATAGCCATTCTGAGATATATTGCCATGCAACTTTCCACCGTTCCATTCCTTATCATCATGACATACATTACTTTTGTCATATTGCCATTGCATGATCATGTAGTTGACATCGTATTTGTGGCAAAGCCACCATGCATAACTGTTCATACATGTCACTCTTGAATCATTGCACCATCCCGGTACACCGCTGGAGGCATTCATATAGAGTCATATCTTGTTCTAGTTTCGAGTTGTAATTCATATGTTGTAATCAATAAAAGTGTGATGATCATCATTATTAGAGTATTGTCCCCAAGAAAAAAAAGAAAGAAAAAAGGGAAAGGCCGAAAAAAAGAAAGGCCAAAAAAAAGAAAAAACAGGAAAAAAAGAAAAAGAAGAAAAAAGAAAATAAATAAAAAGGGGCAATGTTACTGTCTCTTTTTCCACACTTGTGCTTCAAAGTAGCACCATGTCCTTCATACAGTGAGTCTCATATCTTGTGCTTCAAAGTAGCACCATGTTTTTCATATAGTGAGTCTCATATGTTGTCACTTTCATATACTAGTGGGAATTTTTCATTATAGAACTTTGCTTTGATATTCCTACGATGGGCTTCCTCAAATGCCCTAGGTCTTTGTGAGCAAGCAAGTTGGATGCCCAACCACTAGTTTTCTTTTGTTGAGCTTTCATTCACTTATAGCTCTAGTGCATCCATTGCATGGCAATCCCTACTCCTCATGTTGACATCAATTCATGGGCATCTCCATACCCGTTGATTATCCTCGTCAATGTGAGATTTTTTTCCTTTTTTGTCTTCTCCACACAATCCCCATCATCATATTCTATTCCACCCATAGTGCTATATCCATGGCTCACGCTCATGTATTCCATGAAAGTTGAAAAAGTTTGAGATTATTTAAGTACGAAACAATTGCTTGGCTTGTCATCGGGGGTGTATAATTTGGGAACATATTTCTGTGACGAAAATGAAGCATAGCCTACCTATATGATTTTGTAGGGATGGACTTTCTTTAGCCATGTTATTTTGAGAAGACATGATTGCTTTGATTAGTATGCTTGAAGTGTTACTATTTCTTTTATAATATGAACTTTTATTTTGAATCATTTGGATCTGAACATTCATGCCACAATAAAGAAAATTACATTGAGAATTATGCTAGGTAGCATTCCACATCAAAAATTCTGTTTTTATCATTTACCTACTCGAGGACGAGCATGAATTAAGCTTGGGGATGCTTGATACGTCACCAACGTATATATAATTTTTGTTTGTTCCAAGCTATTATATTATCCCTTTTGGATGTTTATGGACTTTGTTTTACATATTTATATCATTTTTGGGACTAACCTACTAACCAGAGGCCCAACCCGTATTGCTGTTTTTTTGCCTATTTCAGTATTTCGAAGAAAAGGAATATCAAACGGAGTCCAAACGGAATGAAACCTTCGGGAGCGTGATTTTTGGAACGAACGTGATCCAGAGGACTTGGAGTGCAAGTCAAGAAGCAATCAAGGCGTCCAGGAGATAGGAGGGTGCACCCACCCCTCCTGGGCACGCCCCTGTCTCCTGGGACCCATGAGCGGCCACCGACGTACTTCTTCCTCCTATATATACCTACGTACCCCGAAAACATCCAGGGAGCCAACGAAAAACAATTTCCACCACCGTAACCTTCTGTATCCGTGAGATCCCATCTTGGAGCCTTCGCTAGCTCTCCGCCGGAGGGGGAATCGACCATGGAGGGCTTCTACATCAACACCATAGCCCTTCCGATGAGTTGTGAGTAGTTTACCACAGACCTTCGGGTCCATAGTTATTAGCTAGATGGCTTCTTCTCTCTTTTTGGATCTCCATACAATGTTCTCCCCCTCTCTTGTGGAGATCTATTCGATGTAACTCTTTTTGCGGTGTGTTTGTTGAGATCCGATAAATTGTGGGTTTATGATCAAGTTTATCTATGAGAAATATTTGAATCTTCTCTGAATTTTTTATGTATGATTGAGTTATCTTTGCAAGTCTCTTCGAATTATTAGTTTGGTTTGGCCTACTAGATTGATCTTTCTTGCCATGGGATAAGTGCTTAGATTTGGGTTCAATCTTGTGGTGTCCTTATCCAGTGATAGAAAGGGTTTGAAGGCACGTATTGTATTGTTGCCATCGAGGATAAAAAGATGGGGTTTATATCATATTGCTTGAGTTTATCCCTCTACATCATGTCATCTTTCTTAATGCGTTACTCTGTTCTTATGAACTTAATACTCTAGATGCATGCTGGATAGCGGTCGATGTGTGGAGTAATAGTAGTAGATGCAGGCAGGAGTCGGTCTACTTGTCGCGGTCGTGATGCCTATATACATGATCATGCCTAGATAATCTCATAATTATTCGCTTTTCTATCAATTGCTCGACAGTAATTTGTTCACCCACCGTAATACTTATGCTATCTTGAGAGAAGCCACTAGTGAAACCTATGGCCCCCGGGTCTATCTTTTATCATATAAGCTTTCAATCTACTTTTATTTGCATCTTTACTTTTTGCATCTATATTATAAAATACCAAAAAAATATTTATCTTATCATACTATCTCTATTAGATCTCACTTTCGCAAGTGGCCATGAAGGTATTGACAACCCCTTTATTGCGTTGGTTGCGAGTTCTTTATTTGTTTGTGTAGGTGCATGGGACTTTTGAGGAGCCTCCTACTGGATTGATACCTTGGTTCTCAAAAACTAAGGGAAATACTTACGCTACTTTGCTGCATCACCCTTTCCTCTTGAAGGAAAACAAACACAAGCTCAAGACATAGCACTACTCGCGATCCTCCCTAGCCTAGCGCGAAGAACTCGCACAGACACAAAGACACAGAGATTTATACTAGTTCGGGCCACCATTGTGGTGTAATACCCTACTTCAGTGTGGTGTGGTGGATTGCCTCGAGGGGCTATGGAAGAACTAGTAGAAAGGATGAACAATCCTTGGGAGTTGAGGTGTGTTCTTGAGCTGGTGTGGTGCTCTACTTGTTCTGGTTTCGGCCCCTTTCTATGGTGGTGGCTAAGTCCTATATATAGTGCCTTGGTCCTCCTCCCAAATATGAGCAGGAAGGGATTCCACAACAATGGGATTTCAAAGGGGACAAGCAGTACAGTCTATCCTGACAAAAGTAGTCTTCTCCTGCGAATAGCCTCTGGACGTGGCGCTGTGGTGGGCTCGGTGATGACCTCCGTCTTGCCGTCCTGGCTGTCTTGGTCTTGTTGCACCAGAATGGAAACTTTTGGCTGATTCCTTGGGACTCCGTGCTTGCGGCTTGCCTCCCTTGCACCAAAGAGGAAACCTATGCTTTGTGCCCGCCTGGCGCCCGCCTGGCCTTGGTCGTCATGGCTCACGCCAGCTGAGCCTCATGAGGTGGCTGCATAGAACTCTCTGCCCCTCAGGATCCCTCCTGAGGAGGCCAACTCCTTTAGGGGTCATGGCATCGTCCGCCTCGTGAGGCTTGGCCCCTCGCGAGGGTCTTGTGGTGTTGATGTCGAAGCTGGGCCGTACCAGGCCGTCAATGGAGCCACATGGTGGGCCGCAGGCAAGCAGGACTGGATACCCCCAACTCCAGGACGCCCACACACTTCACTGATATAGTAAACCGACCGTTGAACCGGATATTCCTTGCCTGCTTCCTTCCGTTCCACCACAATAGCTACACTGACAGCCCGTGCGTTAGCAGCCACATATAATAACAACTACTCCTTATCAACGGGGGCAGCAAGGACTAGCAGCTCAGCTAGCTGTTTTTTCAAAGCTTCAAACGCGTCATTAGCAGCATCACTCCAGACGAAGTTATCTGTTTTCTTCATCATCTGGTATAGTGGTATGGCATTCTCACCCAACCTACTTATGAACCGGCTTAAGGAAACAATAAGACCCGCCAGACGCTGAACATCATTGATACATGCCAGCTTTTCCAGGGAGGTAATGGCCTTGATCTTCTCCGGGTTAGCCTCAATGCCTCTGTTAGAAAGCAGAAAACCCAAAAGCTTGCCTGCTGGCACACAAAAAATGCACTTGGCCGGGTTAAGCATCACTTTGTAGACCCAGAGATTGTTGAAAGTCTCCTTCAAATCATCTATTAAAGTTTCTTCTCTCTGGATTTCACCACAATATCATCCACATAAGCATGAACATTGCGCCTAATCTGACTGTGAAGGCAATTCTGCACACATCGCTGGTAAGTCGCCTGGGCGCTCTTGATCCCAAAAGGCATAGACACATAGCAGAAGGCTCCAAAGGGAGTGATAAAAATTGTCTTCTCCTAGTCCTTAACTGCCATCTTGATCTGATGATAACCAGAGTAAGCATCCAAAAAACTCAAATGCTCACAACCCGCCGTAGCATCAATGATTTGATCAATACGAGGGAGAGCAAAAGGATCAGCCAGACAAGCTTTGTTTAAATCCGTGTAGTCCACGCACATACGCCAAGTGCCATTCTTCTTAAGCACCAGCACCGGATTAGCCAACCACTCAGGATGAAAGACTTCAACAATGAACCCAGCCGCCAAGAGCTGGGCCACTTCTGCACCAATGGCCTTACGCCTCTCCTCATTGAAGCAACGAAGGAATTGCTTGACCGGCTTAAATTTCAGACTAATATTAAGAGTGTGCTCAGTGAGTTCCCTCGGTACACCCGTCATGTCAGAAGGTTTCCATGCAAAGATGTCCCGGTTCTCACGGATGAACATGAGCGTGATTTCCTATTTTGGATCCAGGTTAGCACTGATACTGAACTGCTTGGATGAATCTCCATAAACAAAGTCAACTAGCTTAGTGTCATCGGCCGACTTAAACTTCAGTACTGGATCATGCTCTATAGTTGGCTTTTTCAAAGACCTCATATCCGCCGGATCAACATTGTCCTCGTAAAACTTCAACTCTTCTGTTGCACAGACAGACTCAGCATAAGTAGCATCACCTTCTTCACACTCCAAAGTTATCTTCCGACTCCCATGCACTGTAATGCTCCCTTTGTAACTCGGCATCTTGAGCTGTAAATAAACATAACAAGGCCGTGCCATGAACTTAGCATAAGTCGCCCGTCCAAACAGAGCGTGGTACGGGCTTCTAATTTTGACCTCTTCAAAGGTTAACTTCTTGGCCCTGGAATCATGCTCATCTCCAAACGACACTTCTAGCTCAATATTGCCTACAGGGTACGCCGACTTACCAGGCACCACTCCATGGAAATAAGTATTGGACGGCTTAAGATTTTTATCGGTTAACCCCATGCGACGGAAAGTATCATAATAAAGGATATTAATGCTGCTACCTGCATCCATGTGTACCTTAGTGAATTTGTATCCACCAACTTGAGGCGCCACCACCAAAGCCAAGTGACCCATATTATCAACCCTGGGTGGGTGATCCTATCGGCTCCACATAATGGGTTGCTCAGACCATCGCAGGTAATGGGGGACTGCCGGCTCAACGGCATTCACAACCCTCTTATGGAGCTTCTGGTCCCGCTTGAATAGACTTGTGGTGAAGACGTGGTACTGCCCGCTATTCAACTACTTCAGATGACTTTGATATCCAGACTGCTACTACTGCTGACCGCCTTGACCGGATTGTTGATTGTAACCACCCTGATTACCGTGATGGTAACCACCCTGATTACCTTGATGGTGTTGGTGACCCTGGAAGCCAGAATTAGAAACGCCACCTCTGTAGCTTGGGCCATGAGAACCACCGCCACCAGAACCTGAGCCGCTGTCCGACCCATGATTGTTCTAGAAAAAATCAGAATTTTTGAGCTCCCTCATAATTTGACAATCTTTCCAAAGGTTGGTGACCGGCCTTTCCTTCGTGCCATGATTTGGGCATGGGTGATTCATCAAATGCTCAAGATTGATACTTGATCCACCAGTCCGAGGAGGTGGCTTCCCCTTATGATGCTGACCATTATTCTGTGTATTGGTACTGGCCACGAAATCTGAACTACTATCAGCCTTGCGCTTATCGTTGCCCCCCCAGACTCGCCGGGTTATGCTGCTGACCCTTGGTGTTTCCAGTCTTCTTTCCCTTTTCTGGCTTATCATCATTAGACACAGGGTCCTTGGTACTATCAGAGTTGGCATATTTAATTAGAGCCGCCATCAGCTGCCCCATATCATTGCAGTCGCGCTTCAGCCGCCCCAGCTTTTGCTTAAGAGGCAAAAAATGACATTTTTCTCTAACATTCACTACAAAAAAATACACTTCCATGATGATACGTGCTTGTCACAGTAGGTCGTGTTTTTTGTCATGCATGTACATCCATGACAAATTTATGACAGAATCAAGATAGTCATACCTGTGCTGTCGTAGAAGTGTTCCATGACATTACCAAAATTATCATCATGGAAGTGTCCACTTTGAAAGGATCGATATGGTTGACTAGAGGGGGGGGGGGTGAATAGGCAACTAACAATTTTTAGCTTTTCTTTAACAAATTAAACTTTGCATCAAAGTAGGTTGTCTAGATATGCAACTAGGTGAACAACCTATATGATGCGACAACAACAAGCACACGAGCAAGTAAGGGAAACAACACAAGTAAGCTTGCAAAAGTAAAGGCGCGAGGTAACCAAGAGTGGAGCCGGTGGAGACGAGGATGTGTTACCGAAGTTCCTTCCTTTTGAGGGGAAGTACGTCTCTGTTGGAGCGGTGTGGAGGCACAATGCTCCCCAAGAAGCCACTAGGGCCACTGAGGGAGTCCTGGACTAGGGGGTGTCCGGATAGCCGAACTATCATCTTTGGCGGACTCCTAGACTATGAAGATACAAGATTGAAGACTCCGTCCCGTGTTCGGATGGGACTTTCCTTGGCGTGGAAGGCAAGCTTGGCGATACGGATATGTAGATCTCATAACCGACTTTGTGTAACCCTAGCCCTCTCCGGTGTCTATATAAACCAGAGGGTTTTAGTCCGTAGGATGAAAAACAATCATACCATAGGCTAGCTTCTAGGGTTTAGCCTCTCTGATCTTGTGGTAGATCTTCTCTTGTACTACCCATATCAGCAATATTAATCAAGCAGGAGTAGGGTTTTACCTCCACTGAGAGGGCCCGAACCTAGGTAAAAACATCGTGTCCCTTGTCTCCTATTACCATCCGCCTAGACGCACAGTTCGGGACCGCCTACCCGAGATCCGCCGGTTTTGACACCGACATTGGTGCTTTCATTGAGAGTTCCTCTGTGTCATCACCTTTAGGGTGAGATTTTTCTCCCCGGACAGATCTTCATATTCGGCGGCTTTGCACTGCGGGCCAATTCGCTTGGCCATCTGAAGCAGATTAAAAGCTACGCCCCTGGCCATCAGGTCAGATTTGGAAGTTTGAACTATACGGCTGACGACCGCGGAGACTTGATCTTCGACGGGTTTGAGCCACAGCCAAGCGCGCCGCACTGTCACGATGGGCATGACCTAGCTCTGCTGCCGGACAGTGCCCTGGAGGCCGCACAAGTGTCCGCTCCGACATTTAGCTCGGAGCCGACCGCGTCGATCGAGGACGGGTGGCTGGACACCACCTTGGGGGCTGCTACCTCTATGGCGATAGAGCCGAATACCAACCCTATCCTTTGTGAAGCTTGTGACTCCAAGGTGCCGGACTCCTCTCCGGACTCCGAACCTTCCGCGCCCCTGCCAATCGAATCCGATTGGGCGCCGATCATGGAGTTCACCGCTGCGGACATCTTTCAGCACTCGCCCTTTGGCAACATCCTGAATTCGCTAAAGTGTCTCTCTTTATCAGGAGAGCCCTGGCCGGATTATGGTCAGGACGGTTGGGATGCAGACGACGAAGAAATTCAAAGCCCACCCACCACCCACTTCGTAGCCACTGTCGATGACTTAACCGACATGCTAGACTTCAACTCCGAAGACATCGACGGTATGGACGACGATGCAGGAGACGACCAAGAACCAGCGCCTACAGGGCACTGGAAGGCCACCTCGTCATACGACATTTACATGGTGGACATCCCAAAGGATGGGAATGGCGATGGAACAATGAAGGACGATCCCTCCAAGAAATAGCCTAAGCGCCGGCGTCAGCGGCGCCGCTCTAAATCCTGCCACAACAAAAATGGAGATTCCGGCACCGGAGACAATAACACCCCGGACAGTGCCGAAGACAACCTCCTCCAGCAGGATTCAGCGCAGGAGGATGGAGAAGCTAGCCCTCATGAGAGAGCGGCAGACAGAGAGGTAGAGGATGATAATTATATGCCTCCCTCCGAAGACGAGGCAAGCCTCGACGACGATGAATTTGTCGTGCCTGAGGATCCCGTCGAACAAGAGCATTTCAAGCGCAGGCTTATAGCCACGGCAAGCAGCCTCAAGAAAAAGCAGCAGCAGCTTAGAGCTGACCAAGACTTGCTAGCTGACAAATGGACCGAAGTCCTTACAGCCGAAGAGTACAAACTCGATCGCCCCTCCAAGAGCTACCCAAAACGCAGGCTGCTGCCCCGATTAGAGGAGGAAGCACCTAAACCTACATCACCAGCACATAGTACGGTCGACCGGCCACCTCGTGGCCGCGATAGAGAGGCCTCTCGGCCCTACACTCAAGCCGCACCCCGGTGCCGCTCAAAAAATACCAAGGCACACAAAAATGCGCCAGACCTGCAGGATATACTCGAGGGCAAGGCAAGGGAAACAAGATCGATCTACGGATCGCGTGGGCGCCCCACGATACGCGACGATAACTGTCACGCCGGATATGGCAATTCCTGCCGGGCCGAACATAGTAGACAAAGCTCATTTGAGCTGCGTCGTGATATAGCCCAATATAGAGGCGCCGCACAGCCACTATGCTTCACAGATGAAGTGATGGATCATCAAATCCCTGAGGGTTTCAAACCCGTAAACATTGAATCATACGATGGCACAACAGATCCGGCGGTCTGGATCGAGGACTATCTCCTCCATATCCACATGGCCCGCGGTGATGATCTACACGCCATCAAATACCTCCCACTCAAGCTTAAAGGACCAGCATGGCATTGGCTTAACAGCTTGCCAGCAGAGTCAATCAGTTGTTGGGAAGACCTGGAAGCCACATTCCTCGACAACTTCCAGGGCACTTATGTGCGACCATCAGACGCCGATGACCTAAGCCACATAATTCAGCAGCCAGAAGAATCGGCCAGACAATTCTGGACATGGTTCCTAACCAAGAAAAATCAAATCGTCGACTGTCCGGATGTAGAGGCCCTTGCAGCCTTCAAACACAACATCCGCGACGAGTGGCTTGCCCGACACCTAGGACAGGAAAAGCCGAAATCCATGGCAGCCCTCACAACACTCATGACCCGCTTCTGCGCGGGAGAGGATAGCTGGCTAGCTCGTAGTAACAACGTGACCAAGAGCCCTGGTAATTCGGATACCAAGGACACCAACGGCAGGTCGTGTCGCAACAAGCACAAGCGCCGCATTAATGGCGACAATACTGAGGATACAACAGTCAATGCCGGATTCAGAGGCTCTAAACCCGGTCAGCGGAAAAATCCATTCAAAAGAAATACTCCGGGCCCGTCCAATTTGGACCGAATACTCGATCGCTCGTGCCAGATACACGGCACCCCCGAAAAGCCAGCCAATCACACCAACAGGGATCGTTGGGTGTTCAAGCAGGCAGGCAAGTTAACTGCCGAAAACAATGACAAGGGGCTGCATAGCGATGACGAGGAGGAGACCCGGCCGCCGAACAATAGAGGACAAACAGGTTTCCCCCCACAAGTGCGGACGGTGAACATGATATACGCAACCCACATACCCAAAAGGGAGCAGAAGCATGCACTCAAGGACGTATATGCGATGGAGCCAGTCGCCCCAAAGTTCAATCTGTGGTCCTTCTGCCCGATCACTTTTGATCGAGGGGACCATCCCACTAGCATCCGCCATGGCGGATTTGCCGCATTGGTTCTAGACCCAATCATCGACGGATTTCACCTCACTAGAGTGCTGATGGACGGCGGCAGCAGCCTGAACCTGCTTTATCAGGATATAGTGCGCAAGATGGGCATAGACCCCTCAAGGATTAAACCCACAAAGACGACCTTCAAAGGCGTCATACCATGTGTAGAGGCCAACTGTACAGGCTCAGTTACACTTGAAGTGGTCTTCGGATCCCCGGATAACTTTCGAAGTGAGGAGTTAATCTTCGACATAGTCCCGTTCCCCAGCGGCTATCATGCACTGCTCGGACGAACCGCATTTGCAAAATTCAATGCGGTGCTGCACTACGCATACCTCAAGCTCAAGATGCCAGGCCCTCGAGGCGTCATTATGGTCAACGGAAACACCGAACGCTCTCTCCGAATGGAGGAGCATACAGCGGCTCTCGCGGCGGAAGTGCAAAGCAGCCTCTTAAGGCAATTCTCAAGTCCGACTGTTAAGCGGTTGGACAACGTCAAGCGCGCCCGGAGTAACCTACAACAAGACTGCCTGGCACGTTCCAAGCACGCGTAGCAATGCGGCCCCAACCCCAGCCCTCGCAAAATCGCGAGACCAGTACCACGCGTACATAACTACGCTCTGGAGATACCATGGGCATAGGGGTAGGGGCACGACCACGGCACGCCCGGAGAGCGGCTCAACCGCACTAGGGGCTCCCAATTGTGTCATTCTTTTTTTCTCTTATTCGCAGGACTCCGTTTTCCAGAAGCCCTGTCCAGTAGTAGAATTGCCGAACCCACGATGCAACAGCCAGGGAAGCAGAAAAGCTACGTCGAGTGTCCAGGTGGTCTCTATTACGAGCAGTATACCTGTTTTACATACCATCCCGCAGCCTACCCCTGGAGGGGACATGTTAAATAGTCCCATCCCTTGCTTATCGCACTATTTGTATCGTTCTGCTTTCATTGCAGTATTTTTTTTGAATAAACAATGCATCGCTTTTTTGCCTATTATTGCATTATTTTTCTATCTATACACGTTCACTTATGACATGTTGCATCCATACGCTTTGGTACGGCCAAATACACCAGAGGCTTAAGTTCCCCAAAATATGGTGTGATAAGTCTGAACACTTTCACAAGTGCGGCACCCCGAACTTATAGCATTATATGCATCGGCTCCGAATCATGTCTTGGGTCAATAGTTGGGTTTGCCCGGCTCCCATGTTTTGGTACCTTACGTTCCGTTATATCGGCTAAGGTAGCGCTGGGAGAACCACTGCGATTGTGCCCCGGTTGAGCTGGGTTGAGCACCTCAGTGGAGAAAGCTAAAACTGACCGTCTTGATAGGGCGAGAGCCGGTCGCTGTTCGAGAGGTTTTTTCGAGTCCCTAAAGACTTATGCCGCTTAGAGCGAGGAGTCGGCTTTGTTCGGCCCAGGCATTGATAGCGCCCCGAATTCGGTCTTCCGAACACTAGGGGCTTCGCCGAAATTTAAAATTATAGAATTCTATGGCTAAGTGGGAGTGTTCAAGCATTATAAGTCCGGTTGCCTTGTTCGTTGTGTTGAGCGCCTCCTTCGAAGGACCCAAGAATGGGAACAAGAGCGCTCAAGTTTATCCCGAACACCCCAGCACTCGTGGCATGGGGGCTGAAGCCAACGACTTGACATCTCTCAAATTTGATAAACGGCCGCACAGAAGGTAATATTTTAAATTAACAAGCGTTGCTTAGCGCATATGAACAAAGTTTTCAGCGCACAGTATAACAAACATGAGTCTACTAAAAAATTACATCTTTGGAGCACTCACCCGCTATAAGGCGGGCACCCTTCAGGACACCCTTATAGTACATCTCGGGCGTACGATACTCCTTGCCCGGCGGTGGCGCGTCCATCACAAGCTTCTCGGCGTCTATCTTGCCCCAGTGCACTTTAGCGCGGGCAAGGGCCCGCCGGGCACCTTCAATGCAGACGGAATGCTTGATTACTTCAATCCATGGACAGGCGTCCACCAGCTGCCGCACCAGACTGAAGTAGCTCCCAGGCATGGCTTCTTTAGGCCACAACCGAACTATGAGGCCCTTCATGGCCTGCTCGGCCACCTTGTGGAGCTCGACCAGCTGCTTCAGCTGGTCGCTCAGGGGCACCGGATGTCCGGCCTCAGCATATTGAGACCAGAACACCTTTTCCGTCGAGCTCCCCTCCTCGGCTCGGTAGAACGCGGCAGCATCGGACACACTACATGGCAGATCTGTGAACGCTGGTACAGGCTTCAGTCAGCCCGCTCTTGGCGGACTGAACTTTCTGAATCACCGCACTCATAACAGTGCAGTGCTCCTCGTCGATGGAGGCGCCGTTGAGCGCTTCCAGCAAATTATCCGGCGCCTCCGGTTGGACGGAGGTCACCGGCGTCGCAGTCTCGCCCTTCTTACGAAGGGGCCGCCCGCAAGACTCCGGAACCACTAAAGGTTCCGGTGCGGATTCCGGCCTAGGGCCGAACTTAGAACCCTTTGGGGGTTGATCCCCCTCGTGCCCAAAGTTCGGGAGGTTGCCCTGCGGCACCTCCAGAACCTCCTCCTCCTGACTGGGCCCCTTTTGGGACCCCACCTTGGCGTCATCTGCAGCTGGAGGAGAGGAGACGGCCGGACGCAAAGTGCTATCCACGTCCGTTGGCGCCAGGGAGCCGCTCGTTGAAGTGTCGAGCCCGTCCTTGGGCGGGCTGCAGGGTTATATTCGGCGTTAAGAGATTCTATGCAACAAATGAAACACCATGAGTTATTCTGGTATCCAGACACTTACGAAGTCACCAGGGGCTTAGTCCTTGGTGGCCACTCCTCTTCATCATCATCGGCGTTGGTGGAGTAGTCCGGGGGGAGGGTCCTTCCCTTCTTGGACCCTTCGGCCTCCCCCGTTGGGGAGACCTTCCTTTTCTTCTCTCCCCCCGCTGGGGGAGAGGCCTCTTTTTTCCCCTCCTCGTCTTCGCAGGAGGATTCCGCCTCGGAGTCATCGGACGATGAGTCCGATAATACCTGACGCCGGGAACTCTTTCGGGTTCCCGTGGCCTTCTTCTTGGCCTTCTTCTCCGGCACCACATAAGGCGCCGGAGCCAGCAGCCCCGTTAATTGGGCGTCCGCTGGGTCTTTTGGCAAGGGAGCCGGACAGTTAACCTGCCCGGACGTCTTCTGCCAGGCCCGTCAAAGGTAAAGGGAGTTTAGATCCCGCATAGAGTCAAACTATGGAAACTAAGCGTCCTGTAAAGGGTAAAATAGCTTACCTCGCCGGCTTGACGCTGCGAGCTGAATCCGCGGTCTTCGGTAGCGGATGCGGGAGCCTCGGCGCCCTTGAACAGCACCTTCCAGGCATCTTCGTACGTAGTGTCGAAGAGCCTGCTCAAGGTTTGGTGTTGTGCCGGATCAAACTCCCACAAATTAAAGGCCCGTTTCTGGCACGGGAGGATCCGGCGGATGAGCATGAGCTGGACTACGTTGACAAGCTTGAGCTTCTTGTTCACCAAGGTTTGGACGCAGGATTGGAGTCCGGTCAGCTCCGCCGAATCACCCCATGATAGGCCCTTCTCTTTCCAGGAGGTGAGCCGTGTGGGGATGCCAGATCTGAATTTGGGGGCCGCTACCCATTCGGGGTCACGCGGCTCGGTGATGTAGAACCACCCCGATTGCCACTCCTTTATGGTATCCACAAAGGAGCCCTCGAGCCATAGGACGTTGGGCATCTTGCCCACCATGGCTCCTCCGCACTCCGCTTGGCGGCCGCCCACAACCTTTGGCTTGACATTGAAGGTCTTCAGCCATAAGCCGAAGTGGGGCTGGATGCAGAGGAAGGCCTCGCGCACGACGATGGACGCCGAGATGTTGAGGATGAAATTCGGGGCCAGATCATGGAAATCCAGGCCATAGTAGAACATGAGCCCCCGGACAAATGGGTGAAGTGGAAAACCTAGTCCGCAGAGGAAGTGGGTGAGGAACACCACCCTCTCATGGGGCCCGGGGATGGGGATGAGCTGCCCCATGTCGGGGAGCCGATGCGCGATGTCGCTGGACAAGTATCCGGCCTTTCGCAGCCTCTTGATGTGCCCCTCCGTGACGGAGGGGGCCATCCACTTGCCTCCCGCTCCAGACATGGCTGGGGAAGGTTGAGGCGAGATGTGCGGACTTGGGCGCTGGAGCTCGAGTGCGCAGAAATGGATAAGCAAAGGAGGAAGAAGGCGTAGGTAAAAAGGTGGATCCTCATCCCTTTATATATGGGCGGACGAAATTATGCGTCCCCACCAGCCTGGTAAAACTCGCTTATCTCCCAAGCGCCATAATCAATGGCGCGGTTGGGTTACCCACGCCCGTATTGATGAGAATCCCGGAATAAGGGGACACGATCTCTGCTTTGACAAGACGTGCCAAGGAAACCGCTTCGCTTAATGCGCTGAGGTGGAACAGTAAAAACGATTCGAATAAAGGCTTGGCCGTGGTGTGATGTCACGCCACGGAATACGTCAGCAGATTGAACTTTTGTAAACATTATTCTCTCTACGGTGGTATGTGGAACTTGTTTTGCAGAGCCGGACACTATCCTTGTGTTCAAAATCTTCTATGAAGTATTCGGAGGAGGAACCCTCCTTGCAATGCCGAAGACAATATGCGCGCCGGACTCGTCGTCATTGAAGCCTGGTTCAGGGGCTACTAAGGGAGTCCTGGACTAGGGGGTGTCCGGATAGCCGAACTATCATCTTTGGCCGGACTCCTAGACTATGAAGATACAAGATTGAAGACTCCGTCCCGTGTCCGGATGGGACTTTCCTTGGCGTGGAAGGCAAGCTTGGCGATACGGATATGTAGATCTCCTGCCATTCTAACCGACTCTGTGTAACCCTAGCCCTCTCCGGTGTCTATATAAACCGGAGGGTTTTAGTCCGTAGGACGAACAACAATCATACCATAGGCTAGCTTCTAGGGTTTAGCCTCTCTGATCTCGTGGTAGATCTTCCCTTGTACTACCCATATCATCAATATTAATCAAGCAGGAGTAGAGTTTTACCTCCACAGAGAGGGCCCGAACCTGGGTAAAAACATCGTGTCCCTTGTCTCCTGTTACCATAAGCCTAGACGCACAGTTCGAGACCACCTACCCGAGATCCGCCGGTTTTGACACCGACAGCCACCGTATTGTCCTCACGCCCTCACACAATGCGAGATGCCGTGATTCCACTATTGGTGCCCTTGAAGGCGGCGACCGAACCTTTACGAAAAAGGTTGGGGCAATCTCCACAACAATTGGAGGCTCCCAACAACACCACGAAGCTTCACCACAATGGAGTATGGCTTCGAGGTGACCTCAACCGTCTAGGGTGCTCAAACACCAAAGAGTAACAAGATCCGCTAGGGATAAGTGGGGGGAATCAAATCTCTCTTGGTGGAAGTGTAGATCGGGGCCTTGTCACCCAATCCCGAGCAAATCAACAAGTTTGATTGGCTAGGGAGAGAGATCGGGCGAAAATGGAGCTTGGAGCAACAATGGAGCTTAGAGGTGGAAGAGGTAGTCAACTAGAGGTAGGAGACGCCCCTTTTATAGTCATGGAAGAAATCCAACCGTTATCCACTTAGACCAGCCAGCGACATGCGGTACTACCGCTCCAGGGGCGCGGTACTACCGCAAGGCCACGCGGTACTACCATGGGAGACCACGGTACTACCGCGGCAGCTGCAGAGACTATACCATAGGCAGAACTACCGCGAGCGCAGTACTACTGCACCCACCCACGGTATTACCGCGAGGCAGGTAAGACTAAGTCTGGAAACGGCACGGATGAATAAAAATACATCTGTGCCTACTTCCGTGGTCAAAGAGACGATGCAAACATCCGTCACGGTACTACCGTCCACAAGGCGCGGTACTACCGTGTGGGTGCGGATGTAAAAAATTACATCCGCCCCTACTACCGTGAAGCAACGGCACTAGGACAGGGAACCACGGTACTACAGCTCGGGGGGAGCGGTACTACCGCCCTCAACGTGCGGTACTATCGTGTGGGTGCGGATGTAAAAAATTACATCCGCGCCTACTACCGCGACACAGCGGTACTTGGCCTAGGAGCCACGATACTATGACTCCGAGGGAGCGGTACTACCGTGGGCTCCTGCGGTACTACCGTGAGTACCTGCGGTACTTCCGCTCCAGGGAGCAGTACTACCGCAAGCTCAGCAACAGTAGTCCAGACACTCACATAGAGGATAGACGGGGAATGCTCCAAGGTGCAAGGGAAAGGAGGAGACAATGAAGAGAACGTGTACGTGATGATTCCTCCCGAACCTTTCCAACACGGACCCCCTCTTAATAGTACGGCTCTCCTACGACTCAAATCCACCAAAAAGAAACGTAGAACAAAGCCGTCTTCAATAGTCTCGAGGGGCAACGAATCGTCTCGTGCCTAGTGATGAAGCGTCTGAGAAACTCAAGGCATACGATTAGTCCGCAAATGCATTGTCATCAATCACCAAAACACCTAAGGGATAAAAATGCCCTTACAATCTCCCCCTTTTTGGTGGATTGATGACAATACGGGATTTGCACATAGATGAGATAATATTGAGAAAAGGCAAACCCTTCCACTCTAGAATATAGACGGGCTCACCCTAGATGTGTGCAATCTAGATGGATGCTTTGGAGTGCATAGCACACAAACTAGGATCAACACTCCCCCTATATTCTAGAGACCAAGGCATGATAACTAACATCTAAGCAGAGCATAGCACAAAGGTAGCACAATATATCACAAGCTCGCTAAGATAGATAGAGTGCATATGTCTTACACCATATGAAGTAAAGCAACCCAAAGCAACTGAAACGAGGTTCAAACGAGGTTCAAACGAGAAAGCAGCAAACACGCCGAACACGAACGACAGACTCGCAAATCCCTACACTCTCTCCCCCTTTGGCATCGAGACGCCAAAAAGGCAGAGAGGACACCTACACACAAGGGGTGGCTCAAGCAGGGAACTCATCCCAACGCCCGTCGTCACACTCCTCGGCGGCAGGGATGGTCTCCTCGACGTCCTGCTCAGAATCAGTTCATCTGTAGCCTTGCTTCTCCATCCACTCGGCCTCTGGAGTGATGTGATCCTCAGAACCGCCAGACACTTCCTCGCCATACAGATGCAAGATCTTCTTGTCCCGGTGGCGACTCCCCTTAGATGACATGTGAGTCCTGTACTGCCCCTTGGCTTGCATGTAGAAAAGAGTCTTCATCTTGTCCTTCAGCTTCTTGGCCCACGAGGGCATAGAGGAACTCTGGGAAGACCGAGCAGAACGGCCCTCAGCAACATCCTCGGCGCCGGCATCCTCCTCATCAATAGCAACCCTAGAAGCAGTCGCCTCAGCACGAGTAGTAGTGTTGGCCCAGTTGGGCTTGACACGGAGACAAATGGGATCATGTCGAATCCAGTCAGGAGCAAGGAACTCATCACCAGGGAACATCTTCTCCCAAGTCTTCGAGATCAGCAGGAACAGATAGGGCCCATAGATAGGCACCTTGCCGTTAAACACCACAAACCGAAGCTCAGACCACATGATGTGTGAGACATCAAGTGGCTGAGTTTGAGAAATACGAGCCTCCTCGCGTATGAGCATCATATCCACCATATAGGCATGAACCTTGTCCTTGTCACCAATGCGAGGGAACAAGGAGTTGCGGAAGATGCGATACATGATATCCAGAAAAGAGTTGAGCACCAACCCTGTCTTGCCATTGGAGAGCGCCTTCTCAACATAGTATGGCTGAAGCTTGTCCTTGTTGGCAGACTCAGAATTTGCATGGGGGCGAACACCCACGGGAGTGTTGAGCCCGTCATCAGGAACCTGGAGCAAATACATGAACTCCTTCCAGGTAGCAGTCAGCTTACGGCCATTGGTCATCCAGGTCATCCTCCGCTCCTAATCAGGGTAAAAGTATACTGAGGCAAAGAACTGACAGATAAGCTCAGGGTCATAGTCAAGGTAAAAAGATATCACATGCTCAATATCAAACTGCTCCACCAAGTCTAGAGCTTCTCCAAAGTACTCACGAAACTTGTCCTTCCTCATGTGATGCATTTCAATCCATTTCACATCCACGTAGGTATTCTGCTTGTTCTTGATGACATCCAGATAAATGAGAGTCTGTTGCTTGTTCCAAAACAGATCACAACCTCTGACAGAAGAACGAGGGTTCACATACGGGTGGAGTTGCCTGAGACGGACGTACTCAGATTGGGATATCTCGTCCATGCCCTTAGCGGGCTCCTTGTTCTTGCTAGCTGATGTCTTGATATGGCGCTTGGGGGCAGTGGAGCCCTCTGGTGCTTCACCTGGGTTGCGCAGACGCTTGGAGCCAGTGTCACGACTGGGGTTGGAACGGCGAGAGCCACCACCTGAGACACAAACGCAAAACACCCACGAAACGCATAGAGGATCAATGCAAAGACCACGGCAAAACACAAGAAACACATAGAAAGTATACGTGAAAGTTGCCATGAGATGGATGTGAGCCATGCTAGTACTGCCAGAGCCTGCGGTACTAAAATGTTAGTACCGCTCCAAGTTGCGGTAGTACCATGCGAGGTCATGGTAGTACCATGGTGGGAGCGGTAGTAAAGTTTTAGTGCCGCAGTGAGCACGGTAGTACCGCGCCAGACGGGCGGTAGTACCGGACCAGCGGTAGTACCGCGCTAGACGGGCGGTAGTACCACGCCGCGTCAGATCCAAACGACAGTTCGAATATGAAAAGAACCGCGAAACCATAGTGGCGCTACGGTGATCAAATCTAGCACAGGACAAAAATACAAGTATAATTCCTACGCAAAGCTACTCTCCTTCATCCTACTCTTGCATAGAATTAGCCAAGAATCTCTAGAACACACAAGTCTCCCCCAAAAACATAGAGGCAAAGAACACAACAAAAACGAGAAGGAGTTGGGGAAAGACCTTGGTCCATAGCAAGAGCACATGGTGGGGAACGATCCCACCAGACGGAATCACGGGAGGGCAGCCAGAGGCGGAGATCCGGCGACGAACGCCGGCTCCGTTCTTGAGCGTGGGAGAGAGAGAGAGACGATGTGGGGGGAACTGCGAATGGGTATGGGGGAGTTAGAACTCCCCCTGCCCGTCCTTCTCCCCACGCATCCATGACGGCACGGTAGTACCGCATATCATCGCGGTAGTACCGCACTGAAGCGGTAGTACCGCTCACCCAGGCGGCAGTAAAAAATTACTGCCGCGTGGGGGCGGTAGTACCATGCTCCCCACACACGGTAGTATCGTGGCTGGCTGCGGTAGTACCGTAGCTGGCTGCGGTAGTACCGTGAGCTCAAGACAAATCATGTTTCAACAAAAAGAAGAAGATCTTTGCAAGGACTACTAGCATAAAAGAACACCACAAGAACACGCACAAGCCAAAGGCAGAAAGACAACAAGAAAACACCAAGAGACACAACCTCTCAAAAGGAGAGGGCGGTGGCTGTAGCCACCTATGTCTGAGTTAGTTGGTATGGCACCGCGAAGAATTATCCTTGGGCCCATGACCAAAACTCGTCTTTGAAGCACAAGTACCATAAAAAATGGCTAATCTGAAAGAGTTGATCTATTTATGCATAATGGGGGGAGGGAGAGCTCATTGAGAGAACAACACTCCCCCTATGTCCATGCCTACACCTAAACTAGACAACAAGTTGAGTGTGGTGGGGGTGCAAGGGTTCAAGTCACATTGCTCGAATCAATGATATTTAGCTCATGCCTTAACTCGCGAAATCTTGCTTCATCCAAGGGCTTCATGAAAATATCTGCAAGGTTATCATGAGTGTTGACATACTTGAGCTCGATCTCCCCTTGCCTAATGTGATCCTGGATGAAGTGATACCGAATCTCAATATGCTTCGTCTTGAAGTGTTGCACCGGGTTGAGAGAAATCCTGATGGCACTTTCATTATCACACCAAAGAGGCACTTTGTCACAAATGACACCGTACTCCTTTAAAGTTTGCCTCATCCATAAGAGTTGTGCACAACAACTACCGGCCGCCACATATTCCGCTTCGGTGGACAAGAGAGACACACAACTTTGCTTCTTGGAAGACCAACTCACCAAAGAGCAACCAAGAAATTGGCACCCTCCAGAGGTGGACTTTCTATCCACTTTGTCTCCCGCCCAATCAGAATCCATATATCCTTCAAGATTGAAGTTTGCCCCTCTTGGGTACCATAAGACAAAGTTTGGGGTATGAGCCAAATATCAAAAGATTCGCTTGACCGCCACATAGTGACTTTCCTTCGGTGCGGCTTGAAACCGTGCACACATTCCCACACTCAACATGATATCCGGTCTAGATGCACAAAGGTAAAGCAAGGAACCAATCATGGAGTGATATACCTTTTGATCCACCACTTTACCATTGGGATCAATGTCAAGTTGGCACTTGGTAGGCATTGGAGTAGAAGCCGGCTTGACATCACTTAGCTTGAATCTTTTTAGCATGTCTTGAGTATATTTGGCTTGGTTGATGAAGGTTCCTTCTCTTCTTTGTTTGATATCAAAACCAAGTAAGAACTTCAACTCTCCCATCGAAGACATCTTGAACTTGGAGGTCATGAGAGTGGCAAATTCCTCATTGAAAGCTTTGTTAGGGGAACCAAAGATAATATCATCAACATATAGTTGGCATA
Source organism: Triticum aestivum (assembly GCF_018294505.1). Taxonomy (NCBI): domain Eukaryota; kingdom Viridiplantae; phylum Streptophyta; class Magnoliopsida; order Poales; family Poaceae; genus Triticum; species Triticum aestivum. Next base: position 205,411,115 of record NC_057801.1, on the reverse strand, counting down.
CAAACAACTCCCCTTTGACCTTCTTAGTAAAAAGAGTGGGATCGATTTGCCCCACCTCAAATCCACGATCTTGTAACAACTCGGTAAGGTGGTCATACCATGCACGTGGGGCTTGTTTAAGACCATAGAGTGCCTTATCGAGTTGATACACATGATCCGGAAAGTAGGGATCCTTGAACCCGGGGGGTTGCTTGACATAGACCAACTCATTAATAGGACCATTTAGAAAAGCACTTTTCACATCCATTTGTTGCAACTTAAAGTTGTGATGGGAAGCATAAGCAATCAACAAATGAATGGATTCAAGGCAAGCAACAGGAGCAAAGGTTTCACCGTAGTCGATACCCTCGACTTGGGAGTAGCCTTGTGCTACCAATCTTGCCTTGTTGCGAATGATGTTCCCATGAGCATCTTGCTTGTTCTTGAAAATCCACTTGGTTCCAATGACGTTGTGGTTCCCCGATGGCCTCGGCACCAATCTCCACACCTTGTTGTACTCGAAGTTGTTGAGTTCTTCATGCATAGCATTGAGCCAATCCGAGTCTTCGAGCGCCTCATAGACCTTTTGGGGTTCAACACAAGAGACAAACACGTGATGTTCACAATAGTTTGCTAATTGTCTACGAGTGCTTACCCCCTTTCTTAGGCTTCCAACCACATTCTCCATGAGATGGCCTTTGGTGGTGAGTTTGGAAGTGATCTTCGCGGCACGACGCTCTAATTCCTCCTCGGATGTGGAAGGAGGAGGGTTGACTTAATCATCTTGGGTGCCGTCTTGATCTTGTTCTTGATCTTGAGCTTGCTCATGATCTTGAACTTGCTCGAGGGGGAGAACTTGACCTTGGGCATCATTTGGAGGTTCACCATCATCTTGAGATAGATCTTTCCCTTGGTCTTGTTCACGAGGTTGAGGGCCTTCACTTTGTTCTTCGGAAGCGTGTGGGTCTTGAGGAGGTGATGGCTCCACTTGAATGGAGCATTGTCCTTCTCCTTCGGCCACAAGGGGTTCCTCAGTGGGTAGAATATGACCAATACCCATTCTTCTTATGGCTTGGGGAGGAATTTCATCACCTACATCACAAGTACCACTTTGCTCCACTTGGGAGCCGTTATTTTCGTCAAAATCCACGTTACACATCTCCTCAATGAGTCCGGTGGACTTGTTGAGAACACGGTAAGCATGAGAGTTTGTAGCATAACCAACAAATATGCCCTCATAAGCTCTAGCCTCAAATTTACACAAATGAACACCTTTCTTGAGAATGAAACACTTACACCCAAACACCCGGAAGTACTTGAGATTGGGCTTGTTGCCGGTGAGTATCTCATAAGGAGTTTTGTTCAAGCCTTTGCGGAGATAGAGCCGATTGGATGCATGACATGCGGTGTTGATGGCTTCGTCCCAAAAGTTGTATGGAGACTTGAACTCTGCCATCATGGTCCTTGCCTCATCCATCAACATCCGGTTCTTCCTCTCTGCAACACCATTTTGTTGAGGGGTATACTGTGCAGTATATTGATGCTTGATCCCCTCATCACTAAGAAACTCATCCTAGGTGTAGTTCTTGAACTCGGTGCTGTTGTCACTTCTTATTGTCAAGATCTTTGAATTATGTTGACGTTGAGCTTAATTTGCAAAGTCGATGATGGTTTGTTGAGTCTCACTCTTCCTCTTGAAGAATTATACCCAAGTGTATCTTGAATAGTCATCCACAATCACCAAGCAATACTTTCTACCTCCAAGACTATCAAATGATGGGGGCCCAAAAAGATCCATGTGAAGGAGCTACAAGGGTCTCTTCGAGTAGATGATGGTCGTGGGAGGGTGAGCCTTCTCATGAAGCTTTCCTTCAATACAAGCACTGCAAGCACGGTCTTTGGCAAAACTAACATTTGTTAGTCCACGGACATGGTCCCCCTTGAGAAGACTTTGCAAAGATCTCATATTGACGTGGGCTAAACGGCGATGCCAAAGCCATTCCACGTCAACTTTAGCCATTAGGCATGTCGCGGTCTTAGTGGGTCGCTCCGAAAAGTTTATCACATAGAGACCGTTCTCGACATGCCCAACAAAGGCTAATTTAAGAGTCTTGCTCCACAAGAGGGCCACGGTATCAATGTCAAAGAAAGTGGCAAAGCCCATGAGTGCAAGTTGACGAACGGAAAGTAAATTGTATGCAAGGGACTCAACAAGCATGACTTTCTCGATCGTTAGATCATGAGAAATGACAACCTTGCCAAGACCCAATACCTTAGAATGTGAGGCATCACCCCACTCGACATTGGTGGGCATAGATGGAATCTTTTGCACGTCCACCACCAGTCCTTGCTTCCGGTCATATGATTTGTTGCTCCACTATCGAGCAACCATGATCCCCCACCGGAAGCAAACACCTACAAGAGATCAATGCTTGGTTTTAGGTACCCATTTAGTAATGGGTCCTTTGATGTTAGTAACAAGGGTCTTAGGAACCCAAATAGACCATTCAATGTACTCATAAGGAGAACCAACAAATTTAGCATAAACATGTCCATCACTAGCACGACACAACACATATGACGGGTTAAAGTCGCCGGCTTTGTTGGAGGAGATGGTTTTGCCCTTTTTGACATCAACGCCCTTCACTTTTTCTTTCTTCTTCTTCTTAGGAGCACCCTCTCCCTCTTTCACAAAAGTTTGCTTGAGAGGAGGAGGACGATAGGTCTTGTCGTTCTTCTTCTTATTCTTGGACTTGGGGGCAAACCCAATTCCCTTCTTGGCCACAACTTCCTTTAGATTACTCAAAAGGTCGTTGAGGTTCTTCTCACCTTGAATGCAAGTCACAAGGCCTTTCTCAAGTTGATCCTTCAACTTGGCATTCTCCTCCACAAGATGCACATGCTCACAACACGGGTTAGTAGCATATGCATTATCAATTAATACCATATGAGGGAAGGTGACCTTTTCCTTGGTTAGCTTAACTTGGAGTTGAGAATGAGACTCCTTGAGGGTAGCATGAGCACCCTTCAAGACCTTGTGGGCCTTGTCAAGTATCTCAAACTCCTCCTTGAGTCTAGCATGATCAACCCCAAGTTTAGCCTTCTCGGAAGTTAGCACACGAGACACGACAAGAGCATGATCAAGATCTTTCTTTAACTTAGCATGGTCATGGTTGTGTGACTCCTCAAGAGTCAAACGATGTCCACGCTCTTCCTCAAGAGCATTAGAGAGATCCGATATCTCATCGGCATAGTCACGACTATGACCTTCCATCTTAGAGATGGTTTCTTCATGAGCCTCGATCATGTCATTGGCCTCACCAAGTTGTTCCAAGAGAGCAACAAAGTGCTTCTTGGATTTGCCCTTGAGCTTACTCATAAAAGACTCAAATTCATTCACTTCCTCATTAGACTCATCATGTTCATCAATGCAATCCTCCAAGGAGGGATTAGTAATGATGGTGGTTTTGATGTTGGGGGTTACCTTGTTGGAAGCTTTAGCCATGATGCACTTGGCGGTGATGTTCTCGTTGGGTGAATCAAAGAGAGACACCTGGGCAGTGGTAGCAATGGCAACGGACGCCATGGCCATTGCTTCTCCATTTTCATCATCATCGTCATCCTCATTGTATTCTTCTTGAACCACCAACCCATGAGTAGGAGTCTTCTTGGTGAAGTTGTTCTAGTTGGGGAAGGACTTGGCTTTGTCTTTTCGGATGAACTTGCCACCATTGTCTTCCCGCTTCTCGTAGGGACAATCCGCAACGAAGTGACTCACATTGCCACAGTTGAAGCAAGTTCTAACTCGTTGCTTGCCCTTGAAGCCACTTGAGTTGTTCTTGTTGAAGTTGGGTCTTGTATTCTTCTTGCTCCAAAATTGTCTTGAAGCAAGAGCCATGTGCTCATGATAATCATATTTGGTGTCTTCGGGGTTTCTCTCCTCATCTTCCTCTTCTTCCTCTTCTTCCACACTAACCTTGGCCTTCAAAGCAAGGTTGGGCTTCTTTGCCCTTTGAGAACGGAGCACCGCATTGTCGGCGGTCTTGTCCAAGATGCTCATTGCAACGAACTCATCCAACACTTCACTTGAGGTCATGGAGTGGAAGTCCGGTCTTTGACGAATGACGGAGGACATGGCCTTGTTGTAGGGCATCATGGCCTTAAGGAACTTGCGCTTGATCCAATTGTCATCCGTGTCCTTGCTCCCATGATCTTGGAGTGAGATCGCAAGTTTGGTCACTCTTCGAAAGAGCTCACGTGGTTCTTCATCTTCTTTCATTGCAAACTCATCGGCCTCATCTTGTACCACTTCATAGTTGGAGCATTGAATACTAGCACTTCCTCGATAGAGAGACACAACGCATTGCCATGCGTCTTTGGCCATGGCATGAGGTCGAAGATGAGGGAGATCTTCGGGAAGGATTGCATCTTGGATGATGAAGAGAGCACTCTCATTGAATTGATTATCCACCACTTCTCTCGGGGTGAAGTTGCTTCGGTCATGTGGATAGAAACCTTCTTCAATGATTCTCCAAAGGTTAGTATTCACATGATTTAAATGATGCTTGAAGCGATACACCCAAGAATCAAAATCCTCATTTTTCACAATCTTAGGAGGAGGACCGGCATGATTAAAATGAGTAGAGGGAATCGGTCCTCCATAAATTGGAGGTTCCACATGGGCAAAGATGCCGGTGCCATTTCTACCACTAGTAGAAGGACTCTTTTCACTGTTAGCTTCCCCCTTGTCGGAGGTAGCATCCGTCACCTTGTTAGTGGGATCACCCATTTTCATCGGCTAGGTGGACAGTTTGAGTCCTGCAAGAAATTTAGTAAACATGCTTTCAACCTTGGTCGTCATGGAGTCTTTCAATGTGTCTAGAGACACATTGAATTCCTCACGAGAGACCGAGGTTCCCCCATCGGCCTTAGACGAGATAGGATTCACACCGGAGTGCTCCTCCGCACCGTCTGTGGTGTCAACCATACTCTTTGGACGGCAAAGTCCTTAATAAAGAGACGAGGCTCTGATACCAATTGAAAGGATCGATATGGTTGACTAGAGGGGGGGGGGTGAATAGGCAACTAACAATTTTTAGCTTTTCTTTACCAAATTAAACTTTGCATCAAAGTAGGTTGTCTAGATATGCAACTAGGTGAAGAACCTATATGATGTGACAACAACAAGCACACGAGCAAGTAAGGGAAACAACACAAGTAAGCTTGCAAAAGTAAAGGCGCGAGATAACCAAGAGTGGAGCCGGTGGAGACGAGGATGTGTTACCGAAGTTCCTTCCTTTTGAGGGGAAGTACGTCTCCGTTGGAGCGGTGTGGAGGCACAATGCTCCCCAAGAAGCCACTAGGGCCACCGTATTCTCCTCACGCCCTCACACAATGTGAGAAGCCGTGATTCCACTATTGGTGGCCTTGAAGGCGGCGACCGAACCTTTACAAACAAAGTTGGGGCAATCTCCATAAGAATTGGAGGCTCCCAGCAACACCATGAAGCTTCACCACAATGGAGTATGGCTTCGAGGTGACCTCAACCGTCTAGGGTGCTCAAACACCCAAGAGTAACAAGATCCGCTAGGGATAAGTGGGGGGAATTAAATCTCTCTTGGTGGAAGTGTAGATCGGGGCCTTTTCACCCAATCCCAAGCAAATCAACAAGTTTGATTGGCTAGGGAGAGAGATCAAGCGAAAATGGAGCTTGGAGCAACAATGGAGCTTAGAGGTGGAAGAGGTAATCAACTAGAGGTAGGAGACGCCCCTTCTATAGTCATGGAAGAAATCCAACCGTTATCCACTTAGACCAGCGTGCGACATGCGGTACTACCGCTCCAGGGGCGCGGTACCACCGCAAGTCCACGCGGTACTACCGTGGGAGACCACGGTACTACCACGGCAGCTGCAAAGACTATACCATAGGCAGAACTACCGCAAGTGCGGTACTACCACACCCACCCGCGGTACTACCGCGAGGAAGGTAAGACTAAGTCTGGAAACGACACGGATGAATAAAAATACATCTGTGCCTACTTCCGTGGTCAAAGAGACGATGCAAACATCCGTCACGGTACTACCGTCCACAAGGCGCGGTACTACCGTGTGGGTGCGGATGTAAAAAATTACATCTGCCCCTACTACCGTGAAGCAATGGCACTAGGCCAGGGAACCACGGTACTACAGCTCAGGGGGAGCGGTACTACCGTGGGTACCCGCGGTACTACCGCCCTCAACGTGCGGTACTACCGTGTGGGTGCGGATGTAAAAAATTACATCTGCGCCTACTACCACGACACAACGGTACTTGGCCTAGGAGCCACGGTACAATGACTCCGAGGGAGCGGTACTACCGTGGGATCCTGTGGTACTACTGCGCATGGGCACGGTACTACCGCGGTGCCTGCAGTATTACCGCTCCAGGGAGCAGTACTACCGCAAGCTCAGCAACAGTAGTCCAGACACTCACATAGAGGATAGACGGGGAATGCTCCAAGGTGCAAGGGAAAGGAGGAGACAATGAAGAGAACATGTACATGATGATTCCTCCCGAACCTTTCCAATGCGGACCCCCTCTTAATAGTACGGCTCTCCTACGACTCAAATCCACCAAAAAGAAATGTAGAACAACGCCGTCTTCAATAGTCTCGAGGGGCACCGAATCGTCTCGTGCCTAGTGATGAAGCATCTAAGAAACTCAAGGCACACGATTAGTCCGCAAATGCATTGTCATCAATCACCAAAACACCTAAGGGATAATAATGCCCTTACACACTTACATGACGATAAATCGCGTGTCACAGAAGTGCTTTCGTCAAAGGTTGCGGACACGTGGCATCCACCGTAACGGAATGCCGTTAAGCTATCTTGTCTGGTTTTGGATCCGATAACCCGTTAACAGCCCTGACCAATGGTGATTTTCCACGTGTAAAATCATCATTGGCTGGAGGAGACACGTGTCAGGTCCGCGCTGGCACATGTGTCACTCATCCAATGGGCGAGACGCGCCTATGATATGTTGACACGTGGACTGGCCCATCAAGTTTAAATGGGCCGGCCCAACTAAAGGCCCACAAGATTTTGCGGACCATAATGGGCCGGCCCAGCTAAAGGCCCACGAGATTTTGCGGACCATAATGGGCTGTCCCAGCTAAAGGCCCACAAGATTTTGCAGGCCATAATGGGCCGGCCCAGGTAAAGGTCCACAAGATTTTTGTGTGCCATAATGGGCCGGCCTAGGTAAAGGCCCACAAGATTCTTGCAGATCATAATGGGCCGGCCCGACTAAAGGCCCACGAGATTTCTCCAACATTAATGGGCCGGCCCAGCTGTAGGCCCACAAGATTTTGAGGACCCTAGCAGGCCGGCCCATTAACTGGCTGCCATGTTTTGGGCCAAATGTCGACCCATATTTGATCCGGTCCATTAATGGCCTGCCATGTTTCGGGCCTAATAGTGGCCCATATGAGATCCGGCCCGTTAAAAGCCTACCATGTTCTGGGCCAAATTACGGCCCAGATCAGGTTCGACCCTTTAAGAGGCTATGGGCTCAATTATGGCCCATATCAGATTCGGCCCGTCAAATGGACACTATGCTTTTGGGCACACTTGCTAAAGGCCCACTTAGTAATTCGGCCTGATATTAGTTTTGGCCTCTTAAGGGACCGTTTAACATTTCGGCCCTATATTAATTTTGGCCTGTTAAATGCCCGTCATATAGTTGGGCCTAACTACGGCCTGGTTTGCATCCGGCCTGCTCGCAGCCGATATCTGATTGGGCCAAACAAGGATCGAGACAATTTCGGCCTGTTAAAAGCCCGTGATTTGATTCGCACAATCATGGGTCGGGGTTCATTTCGGGCTGCTGCCGGCCCGTTAGCTGTTCGGCACGTTTCAAGCCCAACCTACATCGTGATTGCATGACGGCCCGATTATGTACCGTAAATTTATGGTTTGGCAGGTTTACTGCGAAGACAAGCAGACAGATGACAGGTTTTACACATAAAAGTATCAGTGCTGAGAATTCATCACATTTCTTACTGACGAATAAAGTGACACAGTTTAAAATTGCATTAACACAATATGGTATAGTTCAGGTCAAGACATGGCAGGAAATGACATTGTGAAGGAGTTGGCAGCTTCACGACACCACTGGGTTACAGATCAAGAACTCATAAGTATCAATGGTTAGTGTGCTGCCAATTTATCCCATTTCAGATTGGCAAATAAAGAGATGGTTTAAATAATACTCCCTCCGTCCGGAATTACTTGTCATCAAAATGGATGTGTCTAGAACTAAAATACATCTAGATACATCCATTTCAATGATAAGTATTTTCGGACGGAGGGAGTAGTAGAATGATATGACATTGTTCTTAGTTAAGACATTGCAGAATATGACATTGTGCTGTAGTGGGTAGGTTCACCACACCACTGGATTACGGATGAAGAACAGAAGCATACATGCAGTGCAAAAGAAGATCACTTGCTCTGTATAGTTTAATTTACATGGTATGTGGTTGTACAACTGAAAACTTAGATTGAGAAAGGACAAACTTTTGTTTATGAACTACATAATAAACTTTAAACATGCAATTTGATGCAAACACCAAAAATAAACAGCTGTTGCAGTCATGCCTAACCAAATATATACAACAAAGTTTGAAGGCTTGAGATGGACAAACTTACATTATTGGTGAAGACATGCTCTATAAAGGCCTTGTCCATGCTGATGGGGGGGGGCAATTCAAGAAGTTTACCACAGAATCTTCTTCATAAGCATTGCCTTTATTCTACATTTTGTTAAGAGTAAATATAGATGTGATAATATACAAAAAAATGGAGAATATTTAAGATAAGATGAAGAGTGATGCTACATAACCAAGTAGCTATAAATGTAAGTGCAGCGATACATGCAAAAGGTACAGCCAAGATCAATGCACAACTAAACTTCTTCAGTACCAACCTTATGGTAAGAGTAAATATAGATCTGATGTGTAGAAAATGGAGGGCAAAGGAAAATAAGCTGCAGAGTGATGGTACATGAAAAACTACCTGTCATTATAAGTACACTGATAAAGGATAGCATGTACTTACAAGAACAATGCAGAGCTAAAAAAACATTGGTATTGGATATATTCTACACTAATGTAACCATTCATACAGATCAAATAATTTGGAGCCAACAATTGATAAGCAAGCTATCATGCATACTGCTGTCACATAATGAACCAGGTATGTATGCAAGTACAGTGATACAGGACAACAGGTACTAACAAGAGCAAAGTCGCGGGCATCATATTTGCGATATCCTGTCGTTCTTTTCAAACCGGAATTCTTCTTCGAGCAGATTTCCTGCAAAAAAGATCCGTAAGGCACATGCGGAAAAGTAGAAGTTCAAATTGTCATGTGATTTCATAGACAGTACCTCATCCTGGGAACAAGACCAGTGCATAACAAGGTTTTTCCATTCAATGTCTTCTAAATTTAGCACATGAGACTTCACCGGAAATTCGTTTATAGACTTGCCACCAAAGTGTGATGTCCTCAGGTAACACCGATACTGCTGCAATGCTTCCTTGAAAAGCACAAGCAAGCTTTGCTCGTCATGACTATCTAGATTAACCCTCGCCTAGTTACAACAATGTAATGTAAATCATTGATGTGTTCAATCAGTAGAAAACAGGAAAATAATAGCCATGAATAATAGCACTTACACGTAAGTTGGACAGGAAGATGTGAAAATGGTGTTTGTCTTCACAATAATCTTCCCATGATGAGAATATATGCACGTAGTCCCTAACAACATTGAAAGCATTGTCTTTTAAACTGGGAATAAATGGAGTGGGGTTCCAATCTGCAGGAATTGGTCGTCTCTGCAGTTGGGATAGGTCTTCGGCCGGTGTACTTGCTGTACTTTTTGCTGGAGTGGGATTTTTCTGTGGTACAGCTGGTGCTATGGCAAATGAAATCGCCTTTTGCTGGAGTGCAGGTCCTGTGTGGTGGGGCTAGTGGTGTGGCTAGTGAAGTATGGGTGTAGTCTGCTGGAGTTGGTCCTACGTTTTGTGTCACTGGTTGTACAACCAATATAAGTTGGGTGTTGTCTGATTTCTCCGGCACCACCATGTTTTTCAAGGACTTTGCTGGTGCTCCTTCAGGTTCGGCAATCACCCTCTTCCTTTTTGATGTCTGATGCACACGAACAACATTTGAGTGGAAAAACATGGTATGATGATAGATGGAGTATGTATTGATAATGGATGGGCATGGCATCTCGACATATATGATGAGTAAACTAAGCAGATGGCGGTGCAACAAAGTAGAAGAAATGCAAGACAACATATGCAAGATACCCGCAATCAATAAAACATTGCCAAATTAGAACATGCAGCTTGATGGGCGAACAGGACAGGCCATCTGCCTTTGACTCCTCGAGGTTAGAATAGTCATTAGGATCATATTCTGAACAAGAGTCAACAGGTGGGGAGTGTATGAATTTCATTGCATCCAGAATGGCACTCAATGCCTTGGTGCCAATTTTGTAAGTCATTGCAGTGTTTAGCTTCAAGAGTGGACTGCTGCTAGTGCGACACAAAGCAGCTACACAGATCATAGTGTAGATATAATGGGAAAACCTTAAGCATCAGAGTAAAATCAGCAAAGTGGAACTTGCTGGAATATATGTGCTAGTATTGCCGGTACGGCTAGAAAGGCTTCGGATACCAGCACTCTTCAAGTGCAGGTGTGGTACTGTTAATATCAGTGTAACTCTCAAAGGTGACACAGCTCCGCGCATTTCCTTGTTATTCTTATAGGATTCAAGTGGACAGGCCACTACAAATCCTATTCCTATGTTTACAAGATCCTATGAATCAAAGAGGCTCAAAGTGTCCATCACAACCGACCGTATAGACCTCTACACTGCAAATGTCCCTGCTCATCTTCAGTACAAGGATCATACTGTACTACTAGCATACTCCCTCCGTTCCAAAATATAAGTCTTGGTAGAGATTTCCACTATGGATCACATACAGATGTATCTAGATACATTTTAGAGTGTAGATTCACTCATTTTGCTCCATATGTAGTCCATGGTGGAATCTATACAAAGATTTATATTTAGGAACGGAGAGAGTACATATTAAAGAAGAACGGAAGAGGAACATGGTAAAGAAGAGCAAGCAGATTTTGGATAATAAAATGTTGGTTGCACAGTGCCCACACATGATGAACCAGAGCGCATTAAGAATGCAACTCCCAGCTGTCTCTCAACCATTTCAGGCGGTTGGATGAAGATCCTACGTCTCCTAATCCTTCTTCTTCCCCGTCTTTGATTATTCCCATACAGAACACGGCACGGGCCGTCGGTTGGACCACCGACCCCCACCGCCTGTGTTCCTCCGCCACCCCCACCCCCCACCCGCGCCCGAACCCCCACCCGCGTCAAGTTTTCTTCATTCGGCGAGGCCCCACAACCACCCGAGCCCCTTGGATCGCACCGGAGAACTCCAGCGAGCTCTGAAAAATCGACTGACCCAATTTTGAAATTTAGTCTACTGTGATTTAACTAGTGTGGAATATAAAAGGGGAAAACCATAAGCATTGGGAGTATAGTGTTAAGTGTGCCATGGCAGATCTGAAGGTGCAAACCGGACAAAGGCAACTTCGCAACCAAGACAAGAAATTAGAGTAAAGCAGTGGCGATCTATTTTCTTGCTGCGATAAATAAGTTGAGCAGATACAAAAGAGTACTGCCTCTGGTGCGGTGCCATGTACGCATCTGCTGAGAATTTGACAGTTCTGCGCTAGCGATGGTTGTCGGCAGCGTGGAAGCAGATCTAGGAGCGTAGACGGTGGCGATGCGGCATGGCGGACGAGAGGGTCGTAGAAGCGGCACCGGCAAGGTGGACGATGGCGGGGATGAAGCGAGAGGACGGGATGCAAGGATCCCGGTCCGAAGGCATGGATGAGAGAGGTCGATCTCTTGTAATGGACGGCGGCGTCGGGGTATCAGCTCCGGCATGGTGGAGGAGGACGGCAGTGGATGGGGTGGCGGACGGTCGCGAACGGAGGAGGGTGGGGTGGAGAGGGTGTTTTGGCGCCCATAGAGTACGAATGGGGAAAAGGGAGGTAGAGAGGAAGGGGGAACCATGTATTCAGGGTGTGCTTGTCTCAAATGCAAGGAAATTTACAAACTTAGCCCCCATTTCAAATTTCTACTACATCACAGCAACATTAGTCGGTTGGGGATAGGATGGTAATCTCGCATACACCGAATATTTGTCGACGAGAGTTTGTTTTTGGCGCCCATCGTGTATGAATATGAATCGGGGAGGGAGTCAATTTCGGCCGAGGGCACACTATGTTGTGGCGCCCACCGTGTATGAATCTGGGTGAGAGGCGGTTACGTCACGTTTGGGTGAAATTACAAACCTACCCCTATCGAAACCTATAGAAATCCAGCAGATAGGCTTTGCGTGGCAGGGATAGGCAGTAGTGATTTCCATCTCGCTGATTTTTGTTTTGGGCGGTTACTACGACTTTCCCCGCTTCGTTCAAATTTTGCAGAGTGCACGTTTACCGTGCCAACTCAATTCGAATCCCGTTTGTATTCTACTATTTTTTTCGGGCGGGATCCATTTTCAATTGGAATTACATTCTATATACATCATTTTTTTATATATACTTTCAAAAGCACAACAAAGAATTCTGCTCCTTTATATGTATAATATGATTTACAAATACAACGATCTCGAAATCTTAAGGTTGAATTCAAAAAAAAATTAACCAAATTTTGTTCTACTAAAATGTATGTATCAGTAATATCTACATATTAAATAACATAGATGTGTGTGAATTCATATGAGTATGCATGTTTGATAGATCAATTTTGGTTCGAGTATGGATTACATGTATCATCATCTCGAATTCAAATATTTGAATCCTTTTTTTTGTTCACTCCTTTCACGCCCATCTCTCTCGCATGCATGCTCCTTCAGGTAGCTATCACTCTCTTTTCTCCAGCTCACCCGCACGCTCACTTCATGTTTCTCCTATCCTCGCAAACATGGTCTCTCGATGTCTCCCTTGAGAAGTGTCACACTCTCCCTACCATTATACATTACACGGTTTTCATTATCTCTCATGTCTCTACTGTTCTCTGGTATCACTCGGTACCTAAGCTTTCTTTTTCACCGTCACACACACATTCTCCACTCGTCTTTCACTTTGTCTTTCTCTCTATGGGATTCTCTCACACACCCTATATGTCTCTACATATGACTCATACCACTAAAATTAGTCTCTCTCTATCCTGTAGACACAACATTTGTTGCGATCTCCTTTTCGTCTCCATCGCAGACTGACATTATTCATTTGTTTACCGATCACACAACCCGACTACCGTCTCCTCTCTCTCTCACAGACACACACACACACAACTCCTGCTTCCACTCCCCTTCCCGACTACCGTCTCTCTCTCACACACACAAAACTCTCGCTTTCGCACCCCGACTCATATTTTTCTCACAAACATTTATCGACTAGCTAGCCTCTAGATAGGTTTATACACCCGCACACTCATGCTTCCACCATCGCATACATGTCTCTCTCCCGCTCCTTGTATCTATGTAGCTTTTTCTTCCCTTCTTGAGACACGCCCTCTCGATCGTGCACACACATACTATCGCCTCATTTTAAGCTGATACCTATCGCACACGCACTACTTGTGTCTTTGTCACACATGCACGCCGTCCTCCTCCACTCTCCCTCTCTCTCACACACATGGGCTTTTTGCAACAACTAGCAAGATGCCCATGCATTGCACGGAACATCAAGATGCATTTGTATGAGTAGTTTATCTTGTGGGGGAAAAGGATGAATGAGGGAAGGCCTTATTTGCAAATGTGGAGAGGGGTGTGGGTATCTTTTTGCAAAATTGCCATAGTTTCCTTCCTATCTGTCAGATATAGATCAGACGGCCTATATTGCAGGATGGCAGGCATACGATCATCACCGACAATGCTTTTCATAAGAGTAGGGATAAAAAATAGAGTTGGTGATGATGGTGGGCCTGCCATCCTGCAATGTAGGTCGTCCGATTTATATCTGACGGTTAGGAAGGAAAATTTGGCAATTTACCCGCACTCTTCACCACATTTGCAGATAAGGCCTTCCCTCGTTCATCCTTTTCTCCCACAAGATCTTGATGTTCCATGCAACGCACGGGAATCTTGCTAGTAAGAGTAGAAATTAGACATATACCACTTCTCGAATCTTGAAACCAACAACATTCCTCCCTTATCTCATCAAAACCCCCAAAGGAATATATTTTGAGTGAAACATAACATATTTTTAGTGATATACATTCTAGTTTGATCGTGTGGCAACGCATTGGCACATTGCTAGTAGTTATTATAATTATTTGGACATGAGACAAACAGTGGAGTACATATACGAAGAGAAGAGGCGCACGCACACAGTTGGCCTCTCGCTGTCTCGCACACATGAGTGTTACGTAAAGGCGACGTTAACAAATAAACCCTAAAACCCTAGGTGCACGATTGCTGCATTCGCGGGTAGCGCGTACGTGGTGGAGTGATACGTCTCCGTCGTATCTATAATTTTTGATTGTTCCATGCCAATATTATTCAACTTTTACATACTTTTGGCAACTTTTTATACTATTTTTTGGGACTAACATATTGATCCAGTGCCCAGTGCCAGTTCTAGTCTGTTGCATGTTTTTTGTTTCGCAGAAACCCAATATCAAACAGAGTCCAAATGGGATAAAAATGGACGGAGATTTTTTTGGAATATTTACGATTTTTGGGAAGTAAAATCAACGCTAAAAGGTGTCCGGGGTGGCCACGAGACAGGGGGCGCGCCCTCCCCCCTGGGCGCGGCCTGTGCTCTCGTGGGCAACCCGTAAGGCGGTTGGCGCTCTTCTTTTGGCGCAAGAAACCTAATTTTATGAGAAAGATCTGGGCGAAAGATTCACCCCAATCAGAGTTACGGATCTCCGGATATTTAAGAAACGGTGAAGGGGTAGAATCTGGGAACGCAGAAATAGAGAGATAGATCCAATCTCGGAGGGGCTCTCGCCCCTCCCAAGCCATGGGAGCCAAGGAACAGAGGGGAAACCCTTCTCCCATCTAGGGAGGAGGTCAAGGAAAGAGAAGAAGAAGGGGGGCTCTCTCCCCCTTGCTTCCGGTGGCGCCGGGGGCCATCATCATCACCGCGATCTTCACCAACAACTTCACCGCCTTCATCACCAACTCTTCCTCCCTCTATGCAGCGGTGTAACCTCTCTCTTACCCGCTGTAATCTCTACTTAAACATGGTGCTCAATGCTATATATTATTTCCCAATGATGTATGGCTATCTTATGATGTTTGAGTAGATCCGTTTTGTCCTATGGGTTAATTGATGATCGTGATTGGTTTGAGTTGCATGTTTTATTATTGTTGCTGTCCTATGGTGCCCTCCATGTCGCACAAGCGTGAGGGATCCCCGCTGCAGGGTTTGCAATATGTTTATGATTTTCTTATGGTGGGTTGCATGAGTGACCGAGACACAAACCTGAGTAAGTAGGTTGTTTGCGTATGGGATAAAAGGGGACTTGATACTTTAATGCTATGGTTGGGTTTTACCTTAATGAATCTTTAGTATTTGCGGATGCTTGCTAGAGTTCCAATCATAAGTGCATATGATCCAAGTAGAGAAAGTATGTTAGCTTATGCCTCTCCCTCAAATAGAATTGCAACAATGATTACCGGTCTAGTTATCGATTGCCTTGGACAAATAACTTTCTCGTAACAAAAAGCTCTCTACTAATACTTACTTTAGTTGTGTCTTTATCTAAATAGCCCCTACCTTTTATTTACGTGTTCTTTATTATGTTGCAAACCTATCCTATCACACCTACAAAGTACTTCTAGTTTCATACTTGTTCTAGGTAAAGCGAATGTCAAGCGTGCGTAGAGTCGTATCAGTGGCAGATAGGACTTGAGAGAGTATTTGTTCTACCTTTAGCTCCTCGTTGGGTTTGACACTCTTACTTATCGAAAGAGGCTACAAATATCCCATATACTTGTGGGTCATCAAGACCTTTTTCTGGCGTCGTTGCCGGGGAGTCATAGCATGGGGTGAATATTCTCGTGTGTGCTTGTTTGCTTTATCACTAAGTAATTTTTATTTGCCATTCTTAGTTGTTTTCTATCTTTAGTTATGGGTAGGAAATGCAAAATACCAAAAAAATTAGTTGTACCTACTAAACCAGTGGTTGAAGAACCACTCAAAATCTATCACACTACTGAAGCTTTTTACTTGGATCATCTTTGATCCCTATGTGCTCGTGCTGAAACCCCAACTAGCTTAGTTGAGGGCAAATCTTTAGATGAGCATGCTTGTTATCTGCGACACCGTATATCTGAAAAGGGAAATTATTATGGGATCAAATTCAACATTTGCAATGCTATGCTTGGAATTTATGTGAAATATATGATGTTACTTGTTGTTCTGAAAACCCTAAGAAACACCTTCCCTACCAATGTGAGTTTGTTGATAATGGAATCGTATCTTCATATGCCAAGGGTGTTTATAATTACTATCATGTTCAACGAATTGAAGAATTTGTTGCTTTTAAGGGTTCTTTTCAAATTGCTTCTTTGATTGAAAAGTATGATGCTACTCTTTACAAATCTGAAAGTTTCGCCATACTTGAATACTGTTGTGATAATTATGCTTATAATGCCTATGTTAAACCATATATTGAGAAATTCTCTGTTGTCCAAGAAGAGAATAATATTTTGCAGGAAGCTATGGAAGAAGAAATTGATGAAACTGTGAGCTCATTGGATGAAAAAGATGATGAGGAGAGCAAAGAACAAAAGGAGGAAGAGCGGATTGATCACCCGTGCCCACCTTCTAATGAGATCAACCCTCCAACTCTTACATTGTTTAATTCCCCTTCGTGCTTACCGAAGGATGATTGCTATGATGATTGCTATGATCCCTTGAATTTGTCTGAAATATCCCTTTTTGATGATGCTTGCTATGCTTGTGGCCAAGATGCCAATATGAATTATGCTTATGGAGATGAACTTGCTATAGTTCATTATGTTAAACATGAGATTGTTGCTATTGCACCCACGTATGATAGTCCTATTATCTTTTTGAATTCTCCCTACCACACTCTATCGAAGAAGTTTGTGCTTATTAAGGATTATATTGATGGGTTGCCTTTTACCATTGCACATGATGATTTTGATTAATGTAATATGCATGTGCTTTCTGCTCCTACTTGCAATTATTATGAGAGAGGAACTATATTTCCGCCTCTCTATGTTTCCCATACGCTAAAATTGCAAGAAACTGCTTATACTATGCATTGGCCTTTACTTGGTGTGCATGAATTGTTCTTTTATGACATGCCGATGCATAGGAAGAGAGTTAGACTTCGTTTTTGCATGATTTATGTTACTTTGTGCTCACTACTAAATTACAAATCATTGTTAATTAAAATTGGCTTTGATATACCTTGGGATCCGGGTGGATTCATTACTTGAGCACTAAATGCCTAGCTTAATGGCTTTAAAGAAAGCGCTGCCAGGGAGACAACCCGGAAGTTTTAGAGAGTCATTTATTTCTGTTGAGTGCTTTCATACAGTTTAAAAACAAAAAAATAAAGAGGGGAACCTAAAAACTTTTCAAAAAGGAAAGTGAAAGTAAGAAAGACAAGCATTGTTGAAGTGGGAGAGCTCCTTGAACTTTGTTCATGCTCACGAAAACTTTGTGAATCTTAATTACAGAAACTTTTCATCCAAAATAATATTCCCTTGTACAATTCCATTGTATTATAAATATAATGTGCCAAGGTTTGCCTTTAGGATGTTTACAATGCTTGTTGGTTTGTACGGTGCAGGACAGGAACTTTGGCTGTAGTGCTCGATTTTACATTTTTAACTGGAACGTCAAATGGTTCTGATTCCTTTTGCACTGTCTTGATATACAACTTGTTTATTGTTACTAATTTTGGTAGAATTTTTGGGATACCATAAGTATGGTGGATGTTCAGATTGCTACAGACTGTTCTGTTTTTGACAGATTCTGTTTTTGATGCATAGTTTGCTTGTTTTGATGAATCTATCAATTTGTATCAGTGGATTAAGCCATGGAAAAGCTATATTACAGTTGACACAATGCAAAAACAAAATATTAATTGGTTTGCAACAGTACTTAGAGTGGTGATTTGATTTATTATACTAACGGATCTTACCGAGTTTTCTGTTGAAGTTTTGTGTGGATGTAGTGTCTAATCGAGGATGTCTCGATATGAGGAAAAGGAAGAGAGGCAAGAGCTCAAGCTTGGGGATGCCCGAGGCACCCCAAGTAAATATTCAAGGAGACTCAAGCGTCTAAGCTTGGGGATGCCCCGGAAGGCATCCCCTCTTTCTTCAACAAGTATCGGTATGTTTTCGAATTCGTTTCGTTCATGCATTATGTGCAAGTCTTGGAGCGTCTTTTGCATTTAGATTTCACTTTTCTTTTATGCACCATGCTGGTATGAGATAGTCCTTGGTTGATTTACAGAATGCTCATTGCACTTCACTTAAATCTTTTGAGTATGGCTTTATAGAATGCTTCATGTGCTTCACTTATATCATTTGAAGTCTGGATTGCCTGTTTCTCTTCACATAGAAAACCGCCATTTGTAGAATGCTCTTTTGCTTCACTTATATTTGTTAGAGCGTGAGCATATCTTTTATAGAAAGAATTAAACTCTCTTGCTTCACTTATATCTATTTAGAGAGATGACAAGAATTGGTCATTCACATGGTTAGTCATAAAATCCTACATAAACTTGTAGATCACTGAATATGATATGTTTGATTCCTTGCAATAGTTTTGCAATATAAAGATGGTGATATTAGAATCATGCTAGTGGGTGGTTGTGGATTGTAGAGACACTTGTGTTGAGGTTTGTGATTCCCGTAGCATGCATGTATGGTGAACCGCTTTGTGATGAAGTTAGAGCAAAATTTTATTTATTGATTGTCTCCCTTATGAGTGGCGGTCAGGGACGAGCGATGGTCTTTTCCTACCAATCTATCCACCTAGGAGCATGCGCGTAGTACTTTGTTTTCAATGGCTTGTAGATTTTTGCAATAAGTATATGAGTTCTTTATGACTAATGTTGAGTCCATGGATTATACGCACTCTCACCCTTCCATCATTGCTAGCCTCTTCGGTACCGTGCATTGCCCTTTCTCACCTCGAGAGTTGGTGCAAACTTCGCCGGTGCATCCAAACCCCATGATACGATACGCTGTCACACATAAACCTCCTTATATCTTCCTCAAAACAGCCACCATACCTACCTATCATGGCATTTCCATAGCCATTCCGAGATATATTGCCATGCAACTTCCATCATCATCATATACACGACTTGAGGATTCATTGTCGTATTGCTTTGCATGATCGTAAGATAGCTAGCATGATGTTTTCATGGCTTGTCCATTTTTTGATGTCATTGCTACGCTAGATCATTGCACATCCCGGTACACCACCAGAAGCATTCATATAGAGTCATATCTTTGTTCTAGATATCGAGTTGTAAATAAATAGAAGTGTGATGATCATCATTATTAGAGCATTGCCCCAGTGAGGAAAGGATGATGGAGACTATGATTCCCCCACAAGTTGGGATGAGACTCCGGACTTTATATAAAAATAAAAGAGGCCAAAGAAGCCCAAATGAAAAAAAGAGGCCAAAGAAGCCCACCAGAAAGAAAGAACAAAAAATGAAAAATAAAAGAAAAAATGAGAGAAAAAGAGAGGAGGGGCAATATTACTATCCTTTTACCACACTTGTGCTTCAGATTAGCACCATGTTCTTCATAGAGAGAGTCTCCTATGCTTTCACTTTCATATACTAGTGGGAATTTTCATTATAGAACTTGGCTTGTATATTCCGATGATGGGCTTCCTCAAATGCCCGAGGCCTTCATGAGCAAGCAAGTTGGATGCACACCCACTTAGTTTTCAGTTTGAGCTTTCATACACTTAGGGCCAGTTCTTTTGAGGTGCAGCTTATGCATAAGCTGCGATGGGAATAAGCCTCACAGAAGCTGCCGTGGAAATAAGCCCATGAGAATAAGCCATCCAGTTCTTTTGTCTAAGCTTATGTTCCGAGTTCTCTGTTGAAAAGTCTACAATACCCCTAAAATGTAATTGTATGACATTTAACTGCATTTTCTGTACATTGTAGCAGCAACCTGGACAACTTCTTTCATACTCTCTTGCACTTGCAAAAAATGCTAGCAGGACCAAACCAAACAACAATCAAAATGCTAGTGCTTGCATACAAATTTCTGAATGCATTCACTAGCAACATTCATCCTTTTTTTACAGGAAGTAGAAACTTGGACATGACCAAAAACTAGGTGCACATGAGCAATGCACTTCCTGAATGCAATACTTGTAGTACTCTACTGCAAAAAATAGACAACAAACAGCCTCATATTAACAGCAAATAGACATCTACTCATCTTCCAGTAGATAAAATTATTCACAAATAGTCAGCAATATGATACATAAAATGGATCATTCAATTTGACATCTCAATTTGATATGCAGAAAGTCAAATCTCAATGTACAATTTGATTGTGAGACAAAAAAGGTCTTGTAGGCAATAGCCCGAACACCTTGTGAGCGAAATCGCCAACACCGGAGCTCACTCAGCGGCCGGCCGATGCGGGCTTGACGGCCAGCAGCGGGACGAGTCGCAGCTCCTGCTCGGGCTCAGGCCACCTGCGCCGCCGCCTCGGAGCTCGTTGGTGTCCGCGCCCTGGCGTATCGAAGGGGAACAACGAGGGCGCCAGAGGAGGTGCGGTGCTTCTTGGGCTAACCTCCGTCCTTGCTCGCGGCGGCGTAGGGACGGGGAAGGACGGTGACGATGGCTCGAGTGGCATGCAGCGGTGGATCGATTGCAATAGAGGAGTGGCCGAGATGGAGCCGAGCAGAGGAAGGTGGGGGAGGAGCGCGGCTACCCAGCAACGCCGGCATCCATGTCGTCGTCGGTGAGGTACGCGGCGTCAGCGGCGGCCGGAGGTGGCGTCGGGGGCGGCGGGAGGAGGGGCCGGCGGCGGCAGGGAAACCCTAGCTCTCCTCTTCTGTCGCGGAACGGGAAGCGGGAGTCGAGCGCTGCCTTTTTTTGTTCTTTTTCTTCGGGGCTGGTCGTTCGGGTTGCTGGCGGTGGCATTTGCTCCGTAAATTCTTGCAGCTGGGACGGCAAGGAGATGTACCCCTTCGTTTCTTAAGTGATCGCTGCGGGAAGCTGCGGGAAGCTGCCCTCCCCCCAACTTTTTTCCATCGTGAAGGAAGTGGCTGTGGAAATAAGCTGAGCCCACCAGCCCAAAACGAGTTCTTTTCAGCTTCTGGCTTATTTTGACAATAAGCTGCCAGAGGCTGCAAAAGAACTGGCCCTTATAGCTCTAGTGCATCCATTGCATGGCAATCCCTACTCACTCACATTGATATCTATTGATGGGCATCTCCATAGCCCGTTGATACGCCTAGTCGATGTGAGACTTTCTCCTTTTTTGTCTTCTCCACATAACCCCCACCATCATATTCTATTCCACCTATAGTGCTATGTCCATGGCTCATGCTCATGTATTGCGTGAAAGTTGAAAAAGTTTGAGATTATTAAAGTATGAAACAATTGCTTGGCTTGTCATCGGGGTTGTGCATGATTAAATACTTTGTGTGATGAAGATAGAGCAACAGCCAGACTATATGATTTTGTAGGGATAACTTTCTTTGGCCATGTTGTTTTGAAAAGACATGATTGCTTTATTGGTACACTTGAAGTATTATTGTTTTTATGTCAAATGATAGACTATTGCTTTGAATCACTCGTGTCTTAATATTCATGCCATGATTAGACATATGATCAAGATTATGCTAGGTAGCATTCCACATCAAAAATTATCTTTTTTATCATTTACCTACTCGAGGATAAGTAGGAATTAAGCTTGGGGATGCTGATACGTCTCCGTCGTGTCTATAATTTTTGATTGTTCCATGCCAATATTATTCAACTTTTGCATACTTTTGGCAACTTTTTCTACTATTTTTTGGGACTAACATATTTATCCAGTGCCCTGTGCCAGTTCCTATCTGTTGCATGTTTTTTGTTTCGCAGAAACCCAATATCAAACGGAGTCCAAACGGGATAAAATCGGACGGAGATTTTTTTTGGAATATTTATGATTTTTGGGAAGTAAAATCAATGCGAAACGGTGTCCGGGGTGGCCACGAGACAGGGGGGCGTGCCCTCCCCCCTGGGCGCGGCCTGGGCTCTCGTGGGCCACCCGTAAGGCGGTTGACGCTCTTCTTTTGGCGCAAGAAAGCTAATTTTATGAGAAAGATCTGGGCGAAATATTCACCCCAATCGGAGTTACGGATCTCCGGATATTTAAGAAATGGTGAAGGGGTAGAATCTGGGAACGCAGAAACAGAGAGATAGATCCAATCTCGGAGGGGCTCTCGCCCCTCCCAAGCCATGGGAGCTAAGGAACAGAGGGGAAACCCTTCTCCCATATAGGGAGGAGGTCAAGGAAGAAGAAGAAGAAGGGGGGCTCTCTCCCCCTTGCTTCCGGTGGTGCCAGAATGCCGCCGGGGGCCATCATCGTCACCGCGATCTTCACCGCCTTCATCACCAACTCTTCCTCCCTCTATGCAGCGGTGTAACCTCTCTCTTACCCATTGTAATCTCTACTTAAACATGGTGCTCAACGCTATATATTATTTCCCAATGATGTATGGCTATCTTATGATGTTTGAGTAGATCCGTTTTGTCCTATTGGTTAATTGATGATCGGGATTGGTTTGAGTTGCATGTTTTATTATTGGTGCTGTCCTATGGTGCCCTCCATGTCGCGCAAGCGTGAGGGATTTCCGCTGTAGGGTTTGCAATATGTTTATGATTTGCTTATGGTGGGTTGCGTGAGTGACTGAAATACAAACCCGAGTAAGTAGGTTGTTTGCGTATGGGATAAAAGGGGACTTGATACTTTAATGCTATGGTTGGGTTTTACCTTAATGAATCTTTAGTATTTGCGGATGCTTGCTAGAGTTCCAATCATAAGTGCATATGATCCAAGTAGATAAAGTATGTTAGCTTATGCCTCTCCCTCAAATAGAATTGCAACAGTGATTACCGGTCAAATTATCGATTGCCTTGGACAAATAACTTTCTCGTAACAAAAAGCTCTCTACTAATACTTACTTTAGTTGTGTCTTTATCTAAATAGCCCCTACTTTTTATTTACGTGTTCTTTATTATCTTGCAAACCTATCCTATCACACCTACAAAGTACTTTTAGTTTCATACTTGTTCTAGGTAAAGCGAACGTCAAGCGTGCATAGAGTCGTATCAGTGGCAGATAGGACTTGAGAGAGTATTTGTTCTACCTTTAGCTCCTCGTTGGGTTCGACACTCTTACTTATCGAAAGAGGTTACAACTATCCCATATACTTGCGGGTCATCATGGAGCACCTTTGTAGGAGTTGATGGTCGGGACCACAGGTGAACGACTTGGAGCGCGGTGGCTCGCCAGTTGCCACAGATCGAGTAGCCACATTTAAAATATCGTTTTTTAGCGGGGTTAAGAGTTCCGATTTTCAATGGCACGCTATAAGTAGTAAGTAGTTTTCGAAACGATTGGTATGGAGCGAAAATGGAATTCATAGTACTACGTACCTCCTTGGCATATGGTTGTATGGGTTTATGTTGCGAGATGTTCAACCTGCTAGTTCTAGGGCAAATACTATGGCTTAGATTTAGATGCTGGTTTTCAGTAATCGGAAGGGGAAACCCTTCTTTGATTAAAAAAACTACTACCTCCATTCTGGTTTACTAGTCCCCATCGTACTTTGGGTCAAAGTTTGTCCACGAATTTTACTTGTAAAATGTGAATGGAAAATGAGATTTTGTTATACCCAAACAAAAAAGGACTGGAGGGAGTGATTGCTCTGACATGGACGCGATCTCTCGTAGCGCAGGCATTGAACCGGCGCGTCAGCCAAGAGGGCCACACTCGCTGCAGGCCCGGCTGAGCATGCCTCCTCGCCGCGTGCAACCAGCTTAAGACTGCCCCGCCTGCCTTCATTGAATCCACGCGTGTGCCGGCAACACGTCCTTCCGTGAGCCAGCGGGCATTTTAGAACAGAAAAAATGACTAAAATATAATTAATTTACGCATGGTCTTGACTTGTTGTGCTCGCACTGGTAGCAGGAACTAGTAGAGGTTTTTCTTTATTTATAACTCTCCTCACATTTTTTGGCTTTGAAGTGAATCATGGTTGTGGACATTATGTATGAATGTGCAGACATCTGTGAACATGAGTTTGATGTGGAAGTCGAACTTGGAATGTCGGGCTTGTGCGTGAACTATACCATGTCCAATGCTTCGACTGTTATTGTTTGGAAAGTAATTGCTGTTATTACATGACCCGAAAAAAACATTTTGTGCCACATCAGTAGATGCACAGACATCACAACAGGCATGCTAACTGGATAAACATTTGAACCTAGCTATTATGAAGGAAATTTTGTATTGACAACAGTTTTAGATAGCAGGAGACGCCTAGCCTGCTCTGCCTCTGCTAGCTTATTTCTGGCTTCTTCCATCTCTTCTTTGGCTTGGGTGAAGAGAGCATCTGATTGCTCTTTTTGCTTCTTCAGGAACTCAGCTACATTCTCAAGGGCTACTGACGCTTTCTTTCAGCCTTTACTAATGCCACAAGGACATGAACAACTGACGACTCCACCTGGCTTGTGTGTAATCCAGCATCATCTGGGAATTTGCACCTTGTGTCTAATCCAGCATCATTAGGGAACTGGCACCTTGTGTGTAATCTAGCCTCATTTTGGAAACATGATCTCGAGGTTGACCATACTTCCCTCCTCGCAAGAACTGCATCCTGACATGAAGTTACTTCTTTTTTAGATCAATACTCAGAGAAACCTAGATCCATTTAGTAGAAGCCAGATAAACAGAACTGGAGAAGTGAATTCAAAAGGAAAAGAAATATAAAAACAGACTACAAGGTGAGAACACCCACTTCCTACATCAAGCTAAAAATGAAAGCATTAGGACGATTAATACTCTTCTTATTACACATCGAAGAACACCACGCTTAAGAGAAACAGAAACTACAACATATACACATCGAAGAACACGAGGCTAAACGAAAGTAATTGAAAGGGTGTTACTTACCAAAGCTCGTTTTACAGGTTCGGTGCAGCTCCTCTTTAACTTGCCACGCTCCTTGAAGATGTTCCGAACATCCCGTGTTTGGTCTTCATTGCTCCTCTGCATGTTCACACTCGTGGTTTTAAAATCTCAACATGGCAAGAAAAATACTACTAGTAATACTCGCGCATCTTGTGGGCAACATTAAAGCACTCGTCTGCCATGTAAGAGCATCTCCAACAGAATCACAACGCGCGGCACTTTAAAAAAGCGTTTACAGTGCTGAGATCGAGAAGTAGATACTAGAGAGTAGAGGATAGTTCTTAGCATAGATAGATAAAAAAAGATAATTCAACTACTCCTCATCGTCCGACTCCTCTTCAGTGATGTCC
Organism: Triticum aestivum; assembly: GCF_018294505.1. Lineage (NCBI taxonomy): Eukaryota > Viridiplantae > Streptophyta > Magnoliopsida > Poales > Poaceae > Triticum > Triticum aestivum. Next base: position 205,385,476 of record NC_057801.1, on the reverse strand, counting down.
TCCTCCGACGTCTGATTGTAGGCGTGAAGATACCGATCATCATCGGATTCCCAGGGCGACACTGCTCCTAGACTCATGTTGAATTGAGCGTCCGCTTTTCGCCTACGCTTGTCCTCGTGATAGGCGGCTCGCTCCGCCCTCCTCTTATCCCTCTCTGCCCTCCTTTGCGCATAGAACTCGCGCTCATTGATGATGTCCTGCGGGAAGTGTTGGTGCCAAAACGCCATGGCTTCCTCGTCCATCTCGGCGATGCCGAGACGGTGCTCCCGCCTCCGGTTGTCGCGACGATCCTTGTCGGTGCTAAGCCGCGGCAGAGGCGTGAGCTCCTGCGCCCGCTCCCGCGTCAGCACGTTGGGAAGTTCAATGTTCTATGAGGCCACCGGAGGCGCCACACCGCCGCGTCGTACGCGTGGGCGGCCTCGTTGGCGGTGTTGAAATTGCCGAGTCCGAGGCGCATCCCGCGGAACCGGATCTTGGCGGAGAAGCCGCCGGAGGGGCGCGTGCGGACGCCGCGGTATCCCCAAGTTTCCCGGCGACGAGGCGACATGGTGGCGCAGCGGCGGCGAAGCGAAAAAGTGCGGCGACAGAGCGGTGGCGAGGCACAGAGCGGTGGCAAGGCATAGAGCGGTGGGAGGGGTTGGATTTTATAAAGCGCGTCGGACGCCGCGCGACAAAACTAGCGCACGCCCGGCCGCTTTTCCCCGCACGCGCGCGATCCTTTCGCGACGTCTCTGCCATCCTGCTCTCTTCTCCATGGTTAAATATATTTTATATTGAATATTTAATATTTATCTCTACTTCCTTTACTGTCTACTTATTTTTCTCTATACTTTTTTTTTCTTGCAATATAGGTCGTCTGATTTATATCTGACAGATAGGAAGGAGACAAATGGGAATTTTGCAAAAAGATACCCATACCCCTCTCCGGATTTGCAAATAAGGCCTTCCCTCATTCATCCTTTTCTCCCACAAGATAAACTACTCATACAAATGCATCTTGATGTGTGCAACGCATGGGCATCTTGCTAGTTCTAAAAACCTTTCCATCATTTGCCACACTACTGGTTGCAGATGAAAAACCTACCCAAGCATAGCGTGATACAGGAGCGACGCACAATTACAAGCTGATATTCTGTTGGACAATGGAGGCTATAACCAATTACTTTTACGGGAACAATAGCACCCAGGAAAATTGAAGGGTAGGTATGAACAAAATTGGAACTGCACATGTACTGCTAAGTGATTCAATACACACATTACCAATCGAGGAGGAGAACGATGGTCGCGGCGGCCTCTGTGAGTCATGGTCGGCAACGGGAGTCAGTTCATTGTCCATGATGGTGGTACTTCTGCGATTGGCATCGGCTTCCGGAAAGCAGATCCAAGACCGTGGAAGACGATGCCGGGGAAGAGGCAACGTGTACGACGACGACGACGACGGTGGACCGGCTCCAGTGCGGCGTACGAGGTCGTCGATGAGGCAGATGCGCCGCGGTGGACGAGTGCGCTGATGTAAAGGGGAGGGGCACGAAGGCTGCGGTGCCGTGGGGAAGTCTATTTTGCGGTGGGGATAGAAAATGGGGAGTATTCAGGTGTACTACTCTGGGTGTCGGGGTGGGGTTGGCTGGGTAGGGTGAACCTGAAGTTACGAAAACAGCCCCCTACCAAGCGTCATCCGTAGGCCTGTTCCGAAGGCTATGATGGTAACTTCCCACTGCTCGAATCAGGGTCGCAGGAGATTTTCCCGCCGACCTCAAAATTTTGTGACACTGGACTCCCCATGTGGCGTGTTGAGTGATTTGGCTAAGCAACTAGCGAGTAGTAGTAGTAAACTCTGCATATTAGGTTTGACCGAAGTCAAACTTCCGAAAGTTTGACCAAGTTTATATAAAAACATAAACATTTACCATAACAAATATGTATGATGTGAAAGTACATTCAATAATGAATCTAATGGTATTTATTTGTTATTGTATATGTTAATATTTTTTGTTATAAGCTTTCTGAGAGTTTACAAAACTTGACTTTGACCAATGCTAATACGCGGACTTAAATAAAAATGGAGGGAGTACACATTTGTTTTCTTAGTTTGTAGTGAACTAATCATTTGTTGAAATTGTGGAATAAATATATTAGACTATTGACTTCGAATGTAATGGTCTATACAATTCAATAGTTACAATCATTGTCGAATCCCAAGATGTATACAAGGTCTATAGTACTTCACAACATGCTCAAACTCACATAATCCCAGTCAAATGAGAATATAAATGCATTTCATAGTTATTACTTTGTAGGATGCAACAAAAACAACGAAAACTCTACATCAGCCATTATAGAAGCAACATTTTGACATATCCCAATGTGTGAATGAAACGTGCAGAGAGAGCTTTTGAAGATGGAGCAGATAGGGCGGGAAAGATTGTATGTATGTGGACGAGAGAGTAGGAGACAAACCTAACAAGACAGTGAGAGAGAGAGAGAGAAAGAGAAAGAGAGAGGAAGAAGTTAGGTCTGTGAGAAAGATGGAGACATGTAATATATGTGAGATGCGTGTGCATCCGGATTCTGTATACGTGGAAGGAGAAGAGACAGCATGTTTGATGAGAGAGCTGGGAAAACATGGACGAGAGGGGAAGGATCTCATGGGTTGATGGATTGAAAATTTTGTGCGGGGGAGAGAGGGATTGGTAATTTTGTGCAAGAGAGAGAGAGGGTGGGGGAGGAGTCAGTCAGCCGCCGTCACATCACCCTGCTTCCAAATGACCCCGCATTCTCTAGTGCGGTGTGGTCACCATCTTCGATCTGCTCGATGCCCTCTTTGAAGATTGAGGTGTTGTGCATGTTGGGGTGCAAAGAAGCACAAGCGAGAGTGGTCGCCGTATAACCTTGGATGGGGACGAATTATGTGCTCGGGGGAGTGTGTGTGTGTGTTGTGTTGTGTGTGTGTGTGTGTGTCAGATATTGAGAGAAAACAAACCTAAGGAGATAAATGGGTATTCACGAATAGATTGTGCGGCCTTGAGGTGGGCAGGGGCCGAGTGAGGGTGTAAAAATGTGTGCGTTGATGCATGTGTTGCATGCGATCGTGCGAGGGGCGGACGAATCGAGAGAGATGGTTGTTGTGTTATGGATGCTCCTCTCTCTCTATCTCTCTCTCTCTCTCTCTCTCTCACACACACACACACAGAGACACACACACACAAGTAAACTAGAAGACCGTTCTCTCATGTATACACAACGTATCGGCATCTGTCTATGTCTCACTCATGCATGATCATTTGCACATTCACACCTCTCTATGTCTGTATCAGACGTAGACCGTCTCCACATTGCCCTTCCACCACAACACACATATGGACACATACACACGTTCTCTCTCAGTCACACACACAAAATAAGTATTAAAAAAACTAGGGCGCACCTAAAACGTCCAAATCCAAATAAACACAAACTGGAGCTAAATTCAAATATATGGAAATATTGCAGCGTCAAGAACTTTCCCAGGAAAAAAAAGTTGAGTAATATTCGAGGATTGTTTTCACACACACAAAAAGGTTCGGTGGATGTCCTTCCAGCGCGACACGGTGACGTACCGTTCGATCGACCGCGCGGCCGCGGTTCACGAGCTTGCACAGGATTCGGTATCGTGGCTGTGGTACTAACTTCAAAAAAAATGAAGTACGGTTTTCTTTTAAGTTTGACCAACCTTATATAAAACTAAAGTAAGCTCCCATACGCGCACTCATCAATATGCCGCTGCCGCCGTTCCGCATGCCGGTGCCCGCCTGCTCCGGCCAACAATTTCTCGCCCATCACCGCCGTGTCGCCGCCATCCCTGTGCCGTGAAGCCGAAGGCTCGCCCGCTCGCATCGTCTGCAGTCACTCCTCGCCATGCCGCCGCGCTGCCAAGCACGCGAGCAGCTGGAGGGTCCGCGTCTATGCACGCAACATACGAAGAGGAGGACGAGCGTGTGCTCCAGCACGCCAGCGAGGAGGAACTAGCGTGTCATTGTCGTCTCCGCCCACGCGGAGGAGGTGCGCATGGTGGCTATCACGGCGAAAGCCGATCGCGCGCGCGTCGAGCCCGCAAATCGGGTGCGGACGCGGAATCTACCTTCGAGACCTTGAATGCCACGTGGATCATGCAATCTGATGGAGAAATTTGGGTCAGTCGACTCATGTGAGCCGTTTGATGCAACATTGATGGCTAGAAGGGCTTCTTCCACCTCTTCTGCCGTCTTCTTCCTTCGCTTCGTCGAACTTCTTTCACAAATCGACTGACCCAAATTATACTACTAGTACGAATGTATTAAGTACAGTAGGAACACGAAGATACAAGAAGTAGTACCAACTGCAAGAAGAACAGTAGTAAGACATAGTACTAGTACTACTCTACGTACTAAAGAGTTCAAATAAAGAGAAAGAACATAAACATAGTTTTGCTGGGGCCTCAGCACAACACACCCTTGAAATTAAACTAAGAAACTAGTCCGCTTGACACTGCAGTAGAACCAGCATGAGCGACGGCACTGCCACCTACTCGGAGTCCGAGTCCACGTCCTCGACTTCGTCCTCATCCCTCTTCCTCTTCCTCTTCGTCGATGCTTCTTTGCTTGAATCGGACACTGGGCTCTGCTTCTTCATCCAACCCTTGTAGATATTTAAACAAAGGTAGGCATCCATTGCTGCGTACATGATGTGATCTTCATCTATTGTCTTCGACTCCCATGCATGATGAAACTCGTGATGAGGTTTCTTCAGTTTAGCGTACGAAGGATCAATCATGGCTGCTGCCAGGGTCAGCACTGAAGGTTGAGAGGAGGACACCAGGCTTGCCTTCTGGAGATCGAAGGGCTGGCCTACAACGAGACCTATCCGACGTAGGACATCCCCGTAATTCTTAAAGCCTACAGTAATGAATTTCACTCTTTTGTCCTTGAGGAAGTTCTTAAAATCTTGGCACTCAACGTCGGCATGGCATATGTGGTAGACCAAGCAAACGTTATGTACGCCACTTCTTCCTCTTTTCGTCCTTTAGATCCTTCTCTCGTCCCAGGACTGTGGTGTACTCAACATCAAGCCCAGCGACCCACTCATCTGTTGAACTGTTGAACATGCGTAGGAAGCGAGCAAGCCATGCATTCACCGTCGCGGATCCACATGTCTAGATGACGATGAACTGATTGCCGGTGATGGCTCTAACCTAGTACTCAGCAGCGACCATGGAGATTAGGGAGGCCATGGATTTTGGAGGAGGGTTAGGAGAAGTTGAATTGTTGTACCCCGCAAAAACTGGGAGCGAACTAATGTGAAAGGACAGGACGACTGCGAGCGAACTGTTGTGAGGTAGAAGACGGGGACGACTAGGGCGTGCGAACGGCGTGGGGTTGCTGGCTTTCCCGGTGGATAAACGGCTGCAAGCCCCCAAAGAGTTCTCGAGAACTATGCGGGACCCACTAGATGTCATGTCTACTAGACCCATATCGTAGGCCTGACGGTATAGCTTCTGCCTGTTCGCACGCCATGCCGGCGCGTGGATGTAACTTCACTTAATTCTGTCAACCGTCGCGCCTCCCACGACCTTCGCCTCCGTTGTGCGGTCGCGCCCTTTGAGACTTCGACCGGCTATAAATGAGCAATTTTTTTGCCTACTCCACATGCATGATACTCCCTCTGGTCCTTTTTACTCCCGTCAACCATTTGCAAAGTGTTTGACCAAATTTATATTTTTTTTGAACACCACCTTATATTAATTAACCAGCGACACCAGTACACTCATTCGATACAATATTCACCACACAGGGCGGTACATTATTTACAAGAATACCATCTAATCTATTGTCAAAGCTATACTTAGCGATTAAGTGTGCCACCTTATTGTCCGAACGGCTAATCTTTGACAATTGAAGATTGTTGCTCAACTTCAAGATGCTCAACGCTTTCATCTTCCGGTCACGCATAGTAGACCTGTCATAGTCCCCCGATGCAAGAGACGCTACCACAAAACACAATCAGTTTCTAAAATTACAGGATTATGAAGAGAAATACCTATGTAGAGACCGGCAATGCAAGCCCTAAGCTCCGCTTCCTCGACACTTTGACAGGCATCAATGAAGTCCCACGACCAAATTTATACTAAAAATATCAATATCTACAATACTGATTATAATGAGTATAAGAACTACGTTTTATAATTAGTGTAAAAATATTGATTTGACATTGTGAATGTTGATACTCCCTCCGTCTAGGTGAGTAAGTCTCTTAGGCTGTGCACCGTGACCAAGGAGGAGGGGAAAACGAGAGACATTAATGTTTATTTGCTAATTAAATAGTATTGCATGCAATGAACTAACCACTGCATGTCATGTTTGATAGTCTCAGGTCATTAAAAGCATGCACACCCTCATCTCTTATTGGTTGATATGTCGAGAAACAAGAAACGAGGTAGAAGTTAATGCACCGCGCCTACATGTTTTGGGATTATTTGGTTTTCGTAAGATGACTTACACACCTAGCTATTAGAGTACCACTACCTCCCTTCTAGTTTAAAGGGCTCGAGTCAAAAATTTCACCTACGCTTAGCAAGATAGTAGAGGCGGTGGAATAGTTTTTGAAGTCTGCAAAAGTACTCAACTAATGCTGTCGTTCTTCACAAAAAATGTGTTTACCAATGCATGCATGAACACTAGTTACTCTAACCCCCTCTCTTCTTTAATTCTTTGCCACATCAGCATGTTTGCTATTTTCGTGTGCATGATACCAGCTAAGATACCACCATTATGGCCAGCCTTAATCATCGCATGCAATAATTTAGTGCACCTTGAAATATGAACATGTGTGGGGCGTGTATGTTTTTAATGACTTGAGACTATACCTAGCCCGGCATGCAAGATGACTTATTATGCACCGTTCCCCATACCTGCAGGAAGCCTGTTCGTCTCCAAATCTTTTCCTCTCCATGTGTGGAAACAATATGCCTGCCAAACTCTCCTTCTCCCTTCGGCGGTCCCACCACTCCACCCCGTGTGAAAAAATCTGCACGCATGACTCTCCTCCGCCCACGCTCGTCCAATCAATTTGTGACCAGCAATATTTCCACCCCTTCGCTCCCCCGTAATTTACTCCAAGAAATATGCCCACCTAGCTTTTACTTAACTTCAGCTGCATTGGGTCTCTGACATATGGGCCCAGCAGGGTACTGGCCCACATGTCAGTGACGCAACTGGACCTGCAGTTAAGTTAGTGCAGCTCAGTCCATATCTTACGTAGGTGTGCCATTGCTTGCTATAAATACTGTGTCTCCCACGACATCGCTATCTCCTCCCCCTCACATTCACGTTCATCGCTATCTCCTCCCCCTCCCTCTCACGTCGACCACCATGGCATCGCCCCTCCCAAGCCCTAGGAGCCCCTTGCTGCACCGCGCGGACGGTCACGCGTCGCCGTTCCGTTCCTTGCCGCCACTAGTCAAGGAGGACGCGTCGGCGTTCTGCTCCTCGCCGCTACGTGACGCGTCTCCGTTCCATTCCTCTCCTCCACTAGTCGAGGAGGTCACGTCAGCATTCCGCTCCTCGCCGCGACGCCGCCACTAGTCGAAGAGGACGCCTCGGCGTTCCGCTCTTCGCCGCGACGCGTTGAGGTGGACGCGTAGGCGTTCCCAATCTTGCCAGCACGCGCATCGGAGGACACGTCGGCTCCCCGCTACGAGGAGAACGCCGTGCCGTCCGCCGAGCCCCCCCCCAGCCTTGAGGAGCTTTGGAAAGAAATGGATGTTGCCTTGTGGGAGGCTTTGCCTCTAGCAGAGCGTGCCAAAATAGAGGCGGAGAAGAAGGCCGAGGAAGAGAAGCGCACCACGCAACAAGCTGCCTGGGAGATCTATGTCGCATCCGAGAGAGTCAAGCAATTGGCTCTTTGGCAGAAGGCTCGTGCGAGGGCCATGAGGGTGGCGGAGGACGCCCGTGCCGACGCCCTGAGTGCAGTCGGGCCCAAGCGCCTCATCTACGCTTGGCGGTACGTGGACCGGGTGCACGCTTCCAGCCAGGAGGAGTACCTGTTGGCGCCGGATCACCACACCGGTGAGATCGCGCTCGCCCGCCGGCAAGCCGCCAATCAGCACCTCGCGAGTTGTGAGGCTGATGAAGAGGCGTTGTGTCGGCGCGCTGGGAAACGGCCGCGCACCAGGGCACTCGTGGCGCACCGCAAGCACTCCTGCGAGCATCGTGGGTTTTAGGAGGAGTATAATTTTTGTTTCGTAAGGCGATCTCATTAGTTTTGGGACGCAAATGATAAATCCTGAACGTTCAGGAATTTTTAGCGTCCTTAATTAAGTATGTAAAAGGGAAAGTTTGGAAACGTTGTGTATTATTATGCATTTTGCAAGTACATGCATATAGCACAAACCTTACTATATACTATCGGACTACACGTCTCTCTCGATATATGCTTGCAGACTGTGCTACTCCCTCCGTCCAGGTCAATAAGTCATCTTTGGTTGTGCACAGTAACCAAGAAGGAGGGAAGACTTGTACACCTAGACGGAGGGAGTACTACTATTACTTATGAACGTGCAAATGCACGTTTGAACATTACGATGCGGTTTTTGTAAAAGTAGAAAAACAACACTAGTCAAGCTTGTGAAACGATTCAATGCAAAACAAATGCAAAAATGCTCGTTTGATTGTTTAATTTTAGCTTCCTTCTCTGTGGTTATTTCTTTGTCGTAATTTGTACGGAGTATCTCACTGGTTGGAAAGGCATGCAAATTCCCAAACCGCTTCCTACACCCTGTATCAAATTTTTTGCCTAACGAGTTGTGCCGTGCAATTGGAATTCCAACTTGAGTACTACTACTAGTAGGAGTACCAGGGGCTAGTTCTTTTAGGCTTCTAGATTAGTAATCCCATAACTACTACCTCCGTCCTGGTTTATTGGTCCCCGTTGTAATATATGTCAAATTTTGATCATAAATTTAACTAATGAAATGTTAGTGCATGTCACATGCACTACTCCATCCGTCTAGGTGATTAAGTCATCTTAGGCTGTGCACCGTGACCAAGGAGGAGGAGAAAACGAGAAACTTTAATGTTTATTTTCTAATTAATAGTATTGCATGCAATGAACTAACCACTGCATGTCATGTTTGATATCTCAAGTCATTAAAAGCATGCACACTCTTTATCTCTTATTGGTTGATATGTCAAGAAACAAGAAACGAGGTGGAAGTTAATGCACCGCGCCTAAGTGTTTGGGATTATTTGGTTTTCGTAAGATGACTTACACACCTAGATGCACCACGCCTAAGTGTTTTGAGTAACATTTTATCAGTTAAATCTTTTGGTCAAAATTTAGCACAAATTACAATGGTGAGGAATAAACCAGGACGGAGTAGTAGTTTAGAAGCCCAAATAAATGAGTGAGGCGCCTTATTGTTACTCTCCACTGTGACTAGTCCTGTGGGAAAAGATGGGGAAGCCGCTGAGGGAGTCCTGGATAAGGGGGTATCCGGACAGCCGGACTGTGTACAACGTCCAGACTATTGAAGCGTGAAGATACAAGACTCAAGACTTCGGCCCGTGTACGGATGGGACTTTCCTTGGCATGGAAGGCAAGCTTGGCGATCCGGATATTATATTTCCTTCCTTGTAACCGACTCCATGTAAACCCTAGCCCTCTCCGGTGTCTATATAAACTGGAGAGGTTGGTCCTTAGAAGGCCGATCACAATTACAATCATACCATCATAGGCTAGCTCTTAGGGTTTAGCCTCTACGATCTCGTGGTAGATCTACTCTTGTACTACCCATATCATCAATATTAATCAAGCAGGAAGTAGGGTTTTACCTCCATCGAGAGGGCCCGAACCTGGGTAAACATCTGTGTCCCTTACTTCTTGGTACCATCAGCCTTGATGCACAGATCGGGACCCCCTACCTGAGATCCGCAGGTTTTGACACTGACATTGGTGCTTTCATTGAGAGTTCCTCTGTGTCGTCGTTGTCAGGCTCGATGGATCCTTCAATCTTCGTCAACAACGCTGTCCAGGGTGAGACTTTCCTCCCCGGACAGATCTTCATGCTCGGCGGCTTCGTGCTGTGGGCCAATTCGCCTGGCCGCCTGGAGCAGATCGATAGCTATGCCCCCGGCCATCAAATCAGGTTCGGAAACCTGAACTACACGACAGATATCCGTGGAGACTTGATCTTCGACGGATTCGGGCTAGCGCCAGAAGCGCCGAATAGTCACGATGAGCACGGCTTAGACCTGCTATCAGACGTCGCTCGGGATATCGCCCCGGCAGAAGCCTCAGATCTAAATCCAAGGCAGGTTGCTTCGCCTAAGGATGGAGGGCTGGACCCCACCCCGCAGGTCGTACCCTCATCGGCGATGGAGCCGAACACAAGTCTCACCTCCGAGGGAGCCTGTGGCTCCGGACCCCCGGATTCATATCTGGATGTAGGTCCCAGTCCGCGCGCCCCCGAGCCCGTCGATCCTGGTTGGGCTACGGTGATGGAGTTCACCGCGGCGGACGTCTTTCAGCGCTCGCCCTTCGGCAACATGCTGGACTTATTGAAGTCTCTCTCCTTGTCAGGAGACTCCGGGCCGAACTATCTCCGGCTCGAGTGGGAAGGAGACAACGACAAAATTCGTTGCCCACCCACCACCCACTTCATTGCCACAATCGATGATCTAACCGACGTGCTTGACTTTGACTCCGAAGACATCGACGGTATGGACGATGATGTAGGAGAATTACAGGAGCCACCGCTCACCGGGAGGTGGACGGCCACCACCTCATACAATATATATATGGTGGACACCCCAACGGAAACAAGTGGCGGTGAGGCAACGGAGGATAACCCCTCAGGGAGAAAAGCAAAACATGTGCGTTATCGACACCACTCCAAGCCCCGCCACATCAAAAACGGCCCCGGAAACGAGAGAAGTCCGGACTTTGCCAAAGAGGAATACAACCCTAGTCAGCCTACACTTAAGCAAGCCAGACCAATGACGATGGGATGCTTGGAGAGGGACAATCACCCCCCCCCCCCTCCGACGACGAGGCAAGCCTCGGCAATGACGAATTCGGCGTACCGGAAGACCCAGTGGAACAAGTTCGGTTCAAGCGACGGCTCATGGCTACCGCAAGGAGCCTGCAAAGGAAGCAAGAGCAACTTACAGCTGACCAAGACGTGCTAGAGGATAGGTGGACCAAGATACTAGCCGCCGAAAAGTATGAACTCGACAGCCCCAATAAAGGGCAAACACGGCACAACTGGCTACCTCAACTCGAGCAGGAAAACCACGGGCACACACACAGACGCCCACGCATCAATACGGTCCAAGGCGGCAAGAGGCAGACACGAAGAGACACCCTCAGGCCTCGACACAAAGGTCATAAACATCAAGACAAGGAAGTTGGTGCCAAGTCCGGCAACGCTCAGTCCGCTAAACGAACAAAGAACAGCACAAGCCTACTCGACCGTAGCCACACGCTGGATCAGCCGTGTGAAATTCACGGTACCCCCAGAAGGACGGCAAAGCATACCAATAGAGAATGCAGGATCCTCAAAACAAAGCGGCTGGTCGCGCGCCGCAAGCAATAAGGGGAGATGCCTCATCAAGACCCCCTCCCCAGAGCGTAACAGTATGGCCGACCGCCCAGGACCACATAAACCACAGCAAGTCAATTGCAGTGCCTCTAGACCTAGTAGTCCGGGGGCTCCATAACACACAAAGCCCACAAGGGTATGACGCCACGGAAAACATCTCCTAAAAGATGTAAGGCGCAAAGGCCAAGTTTTATTGTCCCACCACTCTAAACGGTTGTCTTCGGGGCACCCAAAAAATGCTACACCAAAGAATAAATCCTCGGCACCTTCCCACCATACGATAGTTTACCGTATGCTAACGGGAAAAACCACGTCGACTAGATTCCACGTGGTAAATTACCCAGGCCAACCATCTAGACATCCATTGCGGAGTCCGCACTACCTCACGGTCTAACGGCTGGGCACACCAGGGCCCGATTAGGGACCCTGGGAGCAACAACAAGAGGACACCTAGCTGCCTTCAAGCATTTCGCATTTGCAAACTAACGATTGACGCAGAACAGGACTGGCGGCGTGGAATTATCCCGGACACACAAAGGAAGGAACATGCAGGTAGAAGGTAGTTCAGGTTCATTCTCGATCCACTCACAACCCCCTCCAGTCCGGCCACAACAGTTTCCGCCAAATAACACCTCTTTCCATACATCATACTCATATGCATAGACATATCATCCTACTACAATGCGACTTAAATAGCAATTACCGGCTGTCGTTTATCGCCGACGCCTCTTTGCCGAAAATGACAGCCACGCTTCGCGTACGCCTGGTTGTACCAGGGGCTCCATAGTACGGCAATAAAGTCCGACCACCTTTTCGGTCGTTCGGCACCCTGAACTTATAGCACTATATGCATCGGCTCCGAATCATGTCTTGGGTCAATGGTTGGGTTTGCCCGGCTCCCATGTTTTGGTACCTTACGTTCCGTTCTATCGGCTAAGGTAGCGCTGGGAGAACTACTGCGATTGTGTCCGGGTTCAGCCGGACGAGCACCTCAGTAGAGAAAGCCGAAAGCCGACTGTCATGATAAAGCGAGAGCCGGTCCGCTGTTCGAGAGGTTGTAAAATCTTTAAAGATTTATTCCGCACCACGCCATTATAAATGCTAAGTGCGACGGATCGATCTTCTGATCAGGCGACAATAGAACCCCTAGTTCGGCCTTCCGAACACTAGGGGCTGCGCCGACCATACTCGAATTCCTATGGCTAGGTTTGAGTAATAAAGCCTTATAGTCTGATTGCCTGGTTCGCGGAAAGATACACCTCCTTAAAAGGACCCAACTATGGGATAAAGAGCGTTCAGATATATCCCGAACACCCCCGTATCCTTTTTTACGAGGGGGCAGAAGCCGACGACTGGCCAACTCCCAGAATTTGCATACAATAAACAGCCGCACAGGAAGAACATATGTTCAAATAAAACAGGCAATATATAATAAACATGCCATTATCCCATATTACAACAAGCGCCACAAATGCCCTCAAGGAAATATGATGTCTTTAGCACACTTGTCTGCCACAAGGCGGGCCCTTTTCATCACACCTTCATAATACAGCTCGGCCTTGCGGTGCTCCTTACCCTCTGGCGGCCCCTCAGTCATCAGCTTTTCCGCGTCAAGCCTCCCCCAATGCACTTTCGCATGGGCAAACACCATACGCGCGCCTTCTATGGAGACTGATCGCTTGATAGCATCAAGCCAAGGACAGGCGCCCACAATCTGCTTGACGAGTGCGAAGTAGCTGCTTGGAATCGGCTCCGCAGGCCACAGCCGGACAACTAAGTCCTTCATGGCTAGTTCGGCCGCCTGGTGCAGTTCGACCAGCTGTTTCATCTGATCGATAAATGGCACCAGATAGTTCGGCGCCAGATACTATGACCAGAAATCCCTCTCCGCAGTCTTCTTCTCCTCGGTGCGGTAGAATTGAGCGGCATCTGATATGCTGCTAGGAAGATCCGCAAAAGCCCCTGGAAAAATAAGAATTCAGCTTGCCGCTTGGATTCTTCACATTCTAACATATACAAAGCTAAGAATATAGAAGGCCTTACCAGCCGCCACTTTCTGGGCCTCCTGAATGTCCCACGCAGCACCTCGGGCTTCTTTTCGAGCACCTTTTGCATCCTCGAGAGCTTGGGCGAGCTCGGATTCTTTCCCTTCTAGACTCTGCTCCAAGCCCTCGCTTTTCTTCATAGCTTCCTGGAGCTCTCGCTCAGCTGTGATAACCCTGGCCTCGTGTTTTTCACGAAGCGCCTGTTCGGCCTCAGCCTTCTTGTTGGCATCAGCCAAAGCTTTCTTTAGTGCCTCGTATTCGGCACCTGCTCCTAGAGCACACAATACTAAAACTTTTTATTCTGCACAACCATTCGTTTGTGCCAACTCCAAGACAAATGTTTTCAACATACCTTGCTTGTCTTCCAGTTGCTTTCTCACACGGCCGAGCTCTTCCTCGGCCCGTGCAAGGCTCTGCTTCAGTTCGGACACATCCGCATTGAAAGTGGACGTCCTCTCTGTGGATGCCTGTGTTCACACCAAAGGGTATACGTTATTTACATAGGCTCCTGCGAAGGCAGGGGGTTTGATCCCCTGCCCGGCTCTGTCTCCTTCGCCGGACAGTGCATTAGGGGCTACTACTCATATTATGACAAATTCCTCAAGGGTTTCCTAGGAAACATACCTCAAAAGCCTTTATAAGGCTAAGGCAGGACGCGTTCAGCCCGCTCTCGGCGGACTGAATCCTTTCAACCACCTCGCCCATAAGGGCCTGATGCTCATCGACAATAGACGTGTTCTTCAACGCTGTTGATAGACCGCCAGGCAGCTCTGCTTGAACAGAGGACGCCGACAGCGTAGGCAGGCCCCCGCCATCAGGGGTGGCTGCTCGCTCGATCCCGAAACCCTAGAGGTCCCGGGGGCCGTATCCATCCCCGTGTGTTCGGCACCAGGGATATGTCCTCCCTGGTCCGGGTCTTGTCGAGATGACTCCTCAGTGTCGCGCCCAGACATGGGGGAAGGGGCCCGCGGAGGCGTTTTGCTCGCCAAAGCGTCCGAGTCCAGTGAATCCTCCGACGAGGACTGGCCGGCGCAGGACCTTGCCGGACTGTGCAATATATAGGCAACAGTCAAAACTACTACACCCAAAAACAATCCCGGAGGCATATGCATGTTCGGATACTTACGACTTCCCCAGGGGCTGGGCCTTGGGATCCCACTCTGGGCTGCTATCGGCAGCCGTGGGGGATGCCCCTAGGAGGGAATTTTCCCCCCTCTTGGGCAATCCGGCCTCCAGAGAGGTGGAGGCCATCCTCTTCCTCCCACCATCAGAGTGAGGCTCATCCTCCTATGCTTCCTCCTCCTCGCGCTCAGACGAAGGATCGTCGCTAGAGTCTTCGGATTTGGCGTCCGAAGCCTCGCGACGGCGAAGGCCGCCCAGGGTCTTGTTGACCTTCTTGGAGGCCTCTTTCTTTGGCGCCTTGTAAGGCGCGGGGACCAGCATCTTCGTCAGAAGAGGTCCGGACGGTTCCTCCGGCAGGGGGGCTGGACAATGTATCTGCTCCACCTTCTTTATCCATCCCTGAGGTCACAATGAAACACGATTAAGGTGTCTCCCACATAACATGCCAGCTGAGGAATGAATAGATGGAGTGCGGCTGTGACTTACCGAGCTTGGAGAATGGGATGATCGATACCCATGGTCCTCGGTGGGGCCCGGCCACGATTTGCCGGACTTAAAGAGCACCTTCCAGATATCCTTGTGGGAGGAATCATAAAGCTCCTGAAGGGTTTGGTGCTCATCCGGGTCGAATTCCCATAGGGTACAAGCTCGACGGTGACAAGGGAGAACCAGGCGAACTAGCATCACCTGGACAATGTCGACGAGTTTGACATCCCTATCGACCACACCCTGGATGCGCGTCTGGAGCAGTAACAACTCATCGGACGAGCACCAGTTTGGGCCTTCTTGGGCCAGGACGTGAGCCGCAGTGGAGCTCCGGATCTGAACCCTAGAGCTGCCTCCCACTTCTTGCCGCGTGGTTCGCTGATATAGAACCACCGCTGCTGCCACTCCTTGACGGAGTCGTTGAAAGTGCCTTTCGGACAAATGGCCTTGGGCATCTTGCTTACCATGTCTCCGCCACACTCGGCGTGTTCGCCACTCACCACCTTGGGCTTCACATTGAAGATCTTCAGCCATAGGCCAAAGTGAGGTGGGATCCGGAGAAAAGCCTCGCACACGACGATGAACGTCGAGATGTTGAGGAAGGAGTTGGGGGAAAGATCATGAAAATCGATCCCGTAGTAATACATGACATGACTCCCCGAACGAAAGGGTGAAGGGGAAACCCGAGCCCACGGACGAAATGGGGAAAGAACACGACTCTCTCATGAGATTCCGGAGTAGGGACGACCTGTCCCGCTGGGGGAAGACGGTTACCGATCTTCTGGGCTAGATACCCGGCTCCTCGGAGCTTCTTGATGTCCTTCTCCTGGACAGTTGAGGCCATCCATCTACCTCCTGCTCCGGATCTGGACATCTTCGGGAAACTTCCCTTCAACGGGGAAGAAGAGTGCTTGGGCGTTAGGGCTCGCACAGAGGGGAATGAGCTAGCGGAAGGAGAAGGTGTGGGTAAAAGAGAAAGGAACCTGACCTCCTTATAAAGGCGATAGTCCCCACTTGCCTGGTGGAACCCGTCTGCCTCCCACTCGCTGTGGTTAGCGGCACGGTTAGATTACCCATACCCGTATTGATGAGAATCCCGTGATAAGGGGACACAATCTCTGCTTTGACGAGACATGTCAAAGAAACCGCCTCGCAATACGCGCTGTAGCTGGTTGTGGGACCGACCGTAATAATGATCCGACCGTAATAACATATCACGTCATCAGGAAAAAAATTGTTAGCAGATGGCTTTTGTGAAATATCATTACCTCTACGGTGGCATATGAAGACCATCTTGCAGATCCGGACACGGTCTACGTGTTCGATAACCACTTTGGAGTATTCGGAGGAGGAACCCGCCTTGCAATGCCGAAGACAATACTGTGCGCTGGACTCATCGTCGTTGAAGCCTGGTTCAGGGGCTACTGAGGGAGTCCTAGATAAGGGGGTATCCGGACATCCGGACTGTGTACAACGTCCGGACTATTGAAGCGTGAAGATACAAGACTCAAGACTTCGGCCCGTGTCTGGATGGGACTTTCCTTGGCGTGGAAGGAAAGCTTGGCGATCTGGATATTATATTTCCTTCCTTGTAACCGACTCCATGTAAACCCTAGCCCTCTCCGGTGTCTATATAAACCTGAGAGGTTGGTCCTTAGAAGGCCGATCATAGTTACAATCATACCATCATAGGCTAGCTCCTAGGCTTTAGCCTCTACGATCTCGTGGTAGATCCACTCTTGTACTACCCATATCATCAATATTAATCAAGCAGGAAGTAGGGTTTTACCTCCATCGAGAGGGCCCGAACCTGGGTAAACATCTGTGTCCCATACTTCTTGCTACCATCAGCCTTGACGCACAGATCGGGACCCCCTACCCAAGATCCGCTGGTTTTGACACTGACAGCCGCCAAAAGAACTGGCCCTAGGAGTAGTAGCTAGGGTTCGAGTGTGGGAGATTAACCGGAGAAAGTAAATGCAGAGAAATGAAATGCAAAAAAGATGGAGGGATGTGATGGTTGCTTGTCCGTTTATTTTACTAGGCCACTTATTACTGGGAGTGGTTGGGTTTTGTGATATGACGGCTTTACTGCCGCGCCACGAGCGGGGTGAGAGGTGAGACTCCCGTGCAGCGCCACCCTCTACACTTGTACTACATCGGTCATGGTTTATTAGTCCCCCATTGAATTTGACTGAAGATTTAACTGACAAAATGTTAGTGCATGTCAACAAAAACTATATCATTGGATTCGTATTTGAACATAGTTTTGAATGATATAATTTTAGGTGACATGCATCAGTATTTATCGTACTATATATAATGTTAGTTCAATTTCTGGTCATACTAATCTATAGTAGTAAGGTGCCCGTGCGTTGCACCGAAGAGTGAAATGCATTGATTGGGGAGTTGTTTATTGTGACAAAGGATGTGGGGGTCATCTCATGTGTAACGGGTATCGATAGGTTTCTTCGGATATTATCTCATCTCTAGTGCTCACAAACATCCGGGTGAAATAGATAAAAAGGTATCTTTTGCAAACAAAAGTGTTCAACTGTTTAACCTGCATCCAAAACTTGTGAAGAAATAACACTTATTGTGCTTTGCAAGAAATGATTTTTAAGAATTAGCTTTTGAGTATCGATTGTTATACATGTTGGGTACAGATGACATGGCACTTTCTTATAGTCAACAGTTGGCTATACTATTAAGTAATATTAACCATGCCCTTATACACCTAGACGGAGGGATTAAATCAGGATGACTTGCAAGGGGGTAGAGGAGATGTAAGAAATGGTTCATCGTAAGTCTTTCACCAGTACTGTAGTAAAAATTCATACATGGAAGATTCTAGACTAAACCATAAACGGATACACTTTTATTCATGCGCGATACTCCAATAGAGCAAGATCCTGCATGGAAGTCTCCACATGCTTAGACAACGGATTACATTGAGCGAAGACTAATGATCAACATTTAACTTGATAATGCAAATTTTTTTACAAGAACAAGGAGGCTCCTCCCCGGTTCCATTATCAAATGAAACCCAAAGTGTCTTACATCAGCTCACTGAGAGGAGCAGTTCAAAGGAAGGACTGCGGCGAAAGCCACTCAAGTTTAACGACAAGCTTACAGAATCAAAAGCGGCAAAGACATGGGCCATAAGCGCCCACACACACACTACATGTTTTCAAAGTGCACTTGATAATGTGTATGTCCAGGTGAACCTCCTTGGAGTCCCCGTGCACTGCATCGGCGGGTAAAGGATGCCATGGGTTTTCCAAGTCCACATTGGCGGGATAGTCCCAGCTCCCCAGAGTCCAAGTCCGTCCGATGAGGCCGGTGTCGCCGCCCACGCGACCCTGAGGGGTAGTAACATTGACCACGCACCCGTTCATCTGCCTCATTTCAGTGTCAGCGTCAGCGGTGACGCCCTTGATGCACATTACAGAGATAGGGCGGCAGCCTGCACGGGCCTCGCCGGTGCCCACGATCAGGAGGAAGACACTGCCGTCCTCCTCCGAGACTAGCAGGCGGCCGTGATCCTCCAGCGACTCCGGCATGGTGAACCGGTAGCACGTGTCGTACTTGATGTTCTCGGCCAAGGGCCAGCAGTGACCACTGCACGCATCCATGAGGTGATGCACCATGTCCGTCAGCGAGCCACAAAACGGCATCGGGCACTCATAGCAGTGGACGAAGGGCTCCTTGGAGGCATCGACCAGGCCGTCCATGAAACAGGAGTGGCTGTAGGGGACGTTACGCCAGTTAAATATATGAGCAAGTTACTATGAGATTTAATCCGAATAAGCACAAAATAAATCATGATGGCTATAATAGAGATGAAACTAATCATGTGGACTACCATAGTAGTAGGATACAGAGTAGAAACATGAATTCTACCACGAGTTCGAACAGGAAGGACAGAAACACATACGGTGCAACGGGAGCAACACCGTTGGCGTTGAGGTTGTCGCCCATGTCATTGAGGAAGAGGTTGCCGAGGTCAGGGAAGAAGTCGTCATCGGTGAAGTCGTGGCTGCCAGCAGTCGCGAGAGTGCGCTCCCCAGATTTCAACAGCACCCGCCGAATGGAAGGCAGTAGGGAGTGGCTATAGGGGACGTTGCGGCCGCCGAATGGAGCGCAGGAGTAGCACACGAAGCAGTAGATGGCGTCCTTACTAGAACTCCCTAGTTTCTATCTATCTATATCTATATATATATCTACTCTTATAGAAAACCTAGTTGGTGATGATGGTATGCCTGCCATCTTGTAATATAGACCGTCTGATCTATATCTGACGGATAGAAAGCCAACTATGACAATTTTACAAAAGATACCCGCACCTCTCTCCACATTTATAGATAAGGCCTTGACTCGTTCATCCTTATCTCCCACAACCTTGTGCTCCTCCCTATGTCTCTATCTCTACTACTCTTCTTTGTTTTTTATAATAAATTGAATAGTGCTGCGCTGTCCGCTGCATGCCCGGCTGAACACGCCTCCTCACCTCCATCATCACCAACTGAGTCTTTTATAGCAGTAGGAGTAGAGAAAAAACCGAGTTGGTGATGATGGTGTGCCGTGCAATGCACGGGCATCTTGCTATTTTTTTGCATATAAGTCCAAACACCACGTAGACACGGTCTTTGAGCACGGTTCGTAGTCGTTCCACGCTCGGGCATTGAAGTTTGTAAGTATTTTAGATTAGAATATACTACTCCTCCGGTGCTAGTAGTAGAGCAGAGTCCTACTCTACTACTCTACTCTAGCAAGCTAGGGCATAGTATTGTAGTAGGCAATGTAGGGAGTACCAGTACTGTGATCACTCAAGCAAGTTGTCTGGCATCGATATGACCCTACGCTGCTGGTATGTGTCTCGTAAGTCAAGCGGCATGCTGTAGTCATCATCACCTGTCCACTTCCCGCAGCACATATTCGCTTCTCCATCTTTGTCCGCACATAATCTTGTCCAAGCTTCCATCCCCGCTAAGGCGCCTCCACCCCTCGTCCGAAACCCAAGCACTAACAATGGCAGAACCAAGCAGCGTCTGCCAAAAGAGTGGCTGGAATTCGCTCCCCACAGAGGTAATCAAGCTCATTGTTTCACGTGTGGACAATCTCAGTACCATGCCACTCGCCGCGTGCTTGTCGGGGTTGTACCGTATACTCAAAGCCCTCAGGCCGGAGCTTTTTAAGCCAGCTCCTTGCTTGCTGATGCCGCCTGATCTTCAGAAACAGCGTGTCACGCAGCATAGCGACCATAGGGTGGCGAGCATCAACCCCCTTCACTGCGATCCGATCCCCGTCAACCTCAGCTACATTAATGGTATGTACTGGGTCGACATGAACACATCTTGGATGGTGCTTGTCGATGGTCGCGGCAGCTGGATGCTCGTGGAGGTCTACACCCAGCGATTGATCCCCCTTCCTTCGATTAACACTACATTGCTTTGGCACCGCGGCCCAGAATACTCGGAATCTTACAGTAGCCAACATGATACCAAGTTTGATTTGCTCAAGGTTGTAATCTGCCAAGTGCCCACAAGATCTGCGAATTATAAAGATTTCAGGCTAATTGCGTTCTTCAACCGCGGTCTTGCCTATCTGACAGGTCACTACGGTAAGTGGATAAATCTGCACGTCCATCGCAGGATCATACATCCTCCATGGTTCTCTGATGCCATTGAACACAAGGGCTTCATTTACGCTGTCGACTCCTTCTATGGCTGGGCGTATTGCTGGCCTACTCCAGTCATCGCTACAAACGGTTGTTACAACAGTATGCTACTTTCCTATGATATCATGATGGCTTGCTTATATTACTGTCAACATTTACTGAAAAATATTCATGCTCATAACATGTTGCTCTTAAGATTGACTAAATCAAGAGCCCTTTTTTATTTGACTCCAACTTGATATGATGTTGTAGCCCGCCTGGTGTCCCTACCCTTCCTAATCCCAGAACCTTTCAAAGAAAAGTGGCATGGCAGTTGCAGGTGGTTCCTGGCTCGATCAGGCGACGGCGAAAGATTGATGATCGTTCGCACGTACCGGACGTGTTGTTTCGCGGAATACAATCACAGTCACTGCAAGGTCTTTGAGCAGGATCCCAGCTTCTCTGGGCCTTCAGGAATTTTTGACTGGAGGCTGGTAAGTAGCCTTGGTACACGCTCTCTGTTTGTCAGACTGAATTGTCCGATTAACTAGGAGATAACGAACGGCAAGGATCATGATGGTAGCGCGGTTTCGTTCATCAGGCAAAACTGTGTGTACACAGCGTACCATGCATCTCTGCATGCACCATACCCTGATATGTGCCGCCACGCTCTGCAGCCCAAAGTAGGAGAGAGGGTTGCAAGTATTAGACTTCGACCTACTGGCTGGAGTTTCCCCTGTCAGGCACCCATCTGGTTCAAGCCATTAGCCAATCTCCACAGCTTAATAAATAGTAACGTCTAACTGAGCCAGTTAGTTAGATGCGTACACTTGGTGTAGTAGCATCTTTATTTAGTTTGATGCATACACTTGTTCTTGTTTGGTAGCCCTTTTGTAATGATGGCTGATGTTTGGTTTTGAAGAGAGAGCTACGCCTTCACTCTTCTGGCCTGCTTACTGCTTCTGTTGCACCCCCAGCCCTGGTTGCTGCTACTGTTGTTTTCAATGTACAATCAGTAGTATATTTCGTCTGTTGGTTGAATAAATGTGTTGTTAGAACGACAAACATAATGTTTTGGAAGTCGTTGCACGGTTCGATCCTTTAGTGCCCCGTACCGTACGTAGCTCATACTATTTTTCGTACGGAACACATTTTCCACTTGTTGATAACATGCAACCCACTGATGAAGGCCCAATAGAGAAGCCCATAATTAACTGGAAGAGAGGAGTCTCACATGAATCTAGCCCAGGTACATGCTCATGGTTCCCTAAACATAAATAAGTAAATAAATAAATAAAGCTAAATGCTCAGGCACCAGTTCTTTGGGAAAATAGGTAGCCCAGTATTTCTTTTTGAAGAATACCCAAGCTAGGCCTATTTGTGTTCTCCGAATTACTGGGCTGCAAATCCTTCAAGACGAGGAGGGATGCATTCCTTCCTGGCCAAAGAGTATGCTCAATGACTATTAAAAGTAATATCAAAAGGGGTTGAAAATTCCAAAAAAATTATAGCAAATGGGATATTAGTTTTTTTTTGTTTTTGTTCTTCACTGATATCTTATACGTATTTCATTGGATTTAACATGACATAGTACTAATTTATTTTTGAATTTGTTTTAGTATGGCTATTAATTTTTGGATTAAGAATATTTTGTTCCCCAGCAAAAATTTGCAAATTTTCAAAATTTCCCACATATTTAGTTAATTTTTTGACCCTGGTACTGACCAGAAAATGGACGGCAATTCTAAAAATGGAAAACGGGCTGCAATAAATTCCATATGAATTAGAAAATGAGTAAAAATTATAAAAAATAATAGCAAATGGGCTGTACATGCCACAGATTTCGAGGGTGACTTGTTTACGCAAGGCTTTGTCAGTGAACACACGATTCTAGCAGCAGTGACTGTTGGATGTCCATCCAACGGCCAACATGCTTCTTCAATCTCTGATCTTCCTGCTCCAGCCGCCTAAATTAGCGCCGGCGGGACTGCCTGCTCCCTCCTCTTGTGGCCCGCTGTGATGCCGCGCAGGCTTCCCCGGCCCACCCTACTCCCTTCGCTGGCCTGGCCGCACGCAATCAACTGCCTCCTTATTACGCGAAAAAAAATGATTCCTCCCACTGACATCTGGGGCACACCGATTGGGAGGCTGACCTGTGGGCCTACTATGTTGACGCGTACACAGGGCTTGTCAACTTAGTCAACCAATGATTCTAGCAGCAGTAACCGTTGGATTTGAATTGAACGGTCATGTTGCTTCTTCAATCGCTGCTCTTCTTGCACCAGCCGCCCAAACCAGCGCCAAGGAGACCGCCTGCTCCTGCCTCCAGTGGCCGGTTGTGCTGCCGTTGAGACCTCATTGCCCCCTACTACTCCCACCGCTAGCCAGGACCTGCGGCGACGGCAGCCTCACACCGCAGCCGAACCAGTGAACCCTCGTACTCCTCTCCGCGTGGGCATCCACTGCCGCATCTTCCCCGGCTCCGCGTCGTCCCCTTCCTAGGCCTTGCCATCGTCCACCACCTTGGTGCTGTCGGTGCGGCGTGGTCAATGTGGTCAACGACATTCCATCGGAAGAGTACTGTACATGGAGAGGCTGACAGCTGGGTCCACGGCCACAGCCCAGTTTTTTGGTGATTTGCCAAGTAAGTCGCTTTGTCAGGCCTGTTGGGCTGCAAATCTTTCAACACGAGGAGAGCTTTCATTCGGCCGGCCGAGAAAATGGCCCATCAGTAATGAGAAATGGGCTGTACATTTTTAAAACACATCAAACCGGCAATTAGTTTCAAATATCTTTTTTTTCATTTCAAGATTTTAAATTACATTAATTTTTATGCGTGGAGAATTTGTTGGATTTTATATTGATATACATTTATTTTTAAAATCAGTTTGAATGTGAGTCGAAATTTCGGGATTAAAAACACTTCGGACCGCACCGAAATATGCAAAATTTCATATAATTTTTTAACCGTGGCCACAATATGGGCTGTAATGCTAACAAAAAGAATATGGGCTCCAAAAAAACCTCAAGAATTAGCAAATGGGCTGTAAATTATTAAAAATAATGGCAGATGGGTTGTATGCTGTTTTCCACAGATTTGATGCTTTCCTAAAAAAAGGTTGACGCACAAGCAGTGACTATTGGATGGCCATCCAACGGCCGTCGTGCTTCTTCAATCTCTGCTCTTCCTGCTCTAGCCGCTCAAACAAGCGCGGCGGGACTGCCTGCTCCCTCCTCCCCGCGGCCAGCTCTGACAGCTCGGACCCACCAGCTATATCTTCGCAGGCAAGGAAGTGCCTCCTTATTACGCACAAAAAATGAATACTCCCCCTGTTAGCTGGGACCCAGTATAGTGGCAGGCTGACTTGTGGGCCTACTAAGTTGACGGGGACGGAGGGCTTTGTCAACTTAGTCAATATGCACGATTCTAGCTCTAGTGACCGTACGATGTCCATCCAACGGCCGTAGTGCTTCTTCAACCTCTGGTCTTCTTGCTCCAGCCGCCCAAACCAGCGCCGGTCGTGCCTCGTGCTCCTGCCTCCCGTGGCCGGCTGCGATGCGGCGGAGGCCTCACCGCCCCCTACTGCTCCCACCGCTGGCCAGGCCATCCCTCTACTCACCCACACCCCCTGTTATTCTACGGCGACGGCAGCCTCACACCACAGCGAACCAATGAACCCTCGTACTCCTCTACGCGTGGGCATCCACTGCCGCGTCTTCCCCGGCTCCGCGTCGTCAACTTCCTAGGCCTCGCCGTCGTCCACCGCCCTGGTGCTCTCGGCGCGGCATGGTCAACATGGTCAAGGAACGGCTTCCATCGGACGTGGACTCTACGTGGAGAGGCTGACAGCTGGGTCCACAGCCGCAGCAAGGAAGTGCCTCCTTATTACGCGTAAAATAATTATTCCTCCACTAGACAGCGGGGACCCACTGGACGGGCCACCATATTTCGTGAAAAAAAGTTTTCCCCCTGACTGCTGGGACCCACCAGCTACACCTTCGCACGCAAGGAAGTGCGTCCGGGCAAAAAAAACGATTTTCCCCCTGACTGCTAGGACCCACCAGCTACATCTTCGCACGCAAGCAAGTGCGTCCGGGCAAAAAAAACGATTCGCCACCCTGACTGTTGGGACCCACCAGCTACATCTTCACACGCAAGGGAGTGCGTCCGGGCAAAAAAAACAATTCGCCCCCCCCCTAACTGCTGGGACCCACCAGCTACATCTTCGCAGGCAAGGAAGTGCCTGACAGTCGGGACCCACCTGGTCGAAGCGTACGTAGCGTTGTCATTCTGGTCGTGAACGTGTACGTACGTACTGGTCGATGTAGAGGCGTGCACGTGTCATAGTAGAGGCGCGCACGTGTCATAGTAGAGGCACGCACGTAGCATGTACACGTACGTACAGTGGCGAGGGTGCAAGAAAGAAAATACGACCACGTACGTACATACGGGCAGGGTCTCGAACGCCTACTCGCGCATACGTACATGGCTGGGTCGGAACGGAGAAACATCGTCGTCATCTGGTTCATGGGGAGCCAACCGGCTGGGTCGGAACGGAATGCGTGGTCGTGTTCATTGGGAGGGCTTCGACGGAACAGGCGATGGAAACGAGGCCTGGCGTACCGCACAACGGAGGAAACGGCCTTGTGTTCGATCGGACAAGTTCGAAACGGGATCCTATTGATCGGGAGGGGCCTGGCGTACCGCAAAACGGAGGAAACGGACCTCCTACGGTCGAAACGGGGGTCCTGTTGATTGGGAGGGGTGTGGTGTACCACAAAACGGACGAAACGGACTTGTGTTGGAGCGCTACAGTCGAAACGGAGGTCCTGTTCATCGGGAGGGGTGTGGCGTACCGCAAAACGCGACTCCACGGGATACTGTTCATCTCCACCATCGACCTCCTCCAGCCTCCACGGGCTCCTGTTCATCTAGCCTCCACCGCGCGCTACTCCACCGGCTACTGTTCAACCACCCCTCCACGGGCACCCCTCCACCGTCTACTATTCATCCAGCCCTCCACACCATAGGGTCCTGTTCAACCACCCCTCCATAGGCACCCCTCCACCATCTACTGTTCATCCAGCCCTCCACACCACGGGGTCCTGTTCATCCAGAGGCAACGCCACGGCTCACTGTTCACCCAACTCCCCCCCCCCCCCGTAATGCTCACTATTCATCCAATCGATTGGCTTCAGTTAGCAGCTGTAGCGAAGGAATCGCTCGATCGGGTTCAGTTAACAGCCATCGATCAATCGCTCGGGTTCATTAACACGTAGCCTGCAGTGCAATCGCTCGGGTTCAGTTAGAGCCCAACGCCTCACTCGGGTTCAGTTAGAGCCAACGCCTCGCACACATGCGCATACGTGTACGAGAGAAACGCGCATCGCTTGGCCCCTGACCTCCCACTGTAACTGGCAACTCCCCGAAATTTTCCTCCCCCTCGCTTCTACCATGGTTTTTTCCATCATGGACAACCCAAAGAATGTCATGCAGCTGCGTCTCCGGCCCGCCCAGGATGAAAAGCCCATTTTCTGTCATGATTTTTTGTCATAGAAGTAGGAGCCCACCACATCTATGATGATACCGGGTTTTGTCACAATTATCGTCATAGAAGTGTCATATGTATGACAGAAATTTTTTTCGTTCGGCCCAAAATGTCACGGATGTGTCTTTTTTTGTAGTGATTAGAACTAGAGAGCCGACATTGATGTTAGCAGATGAGTGTATGATAGCCTTGACCCGGTGCACCCAGTGGGTCATTGACTCACCCTCCTCTTGGGCGCAAGCAGATAAATCCACAATCGACATGGGTTGTTTGCATATATCTTTAAAGTTTGGATAAACCGAGCCTTTAGCTCACCCCATGACCCGATGGAATTGGCAGGCAACCCCTTTAACCAAGTACGGACGGTCCCATCCATCATCATGGTGAAGTATTTGGCACACGCAGCATCACTGACCTCCAATAGATCCATGGCCATCTCATAACTCTCAATCCATGCCTCAGGGGGTAAATCGGTTGTGTAGTTACACACCCTTACGAGGTCCTTTGAAATCCTTGGACAGACATTCATTACGTAGAGCCGGTACTAAACAGGGTATACCCGCGGTTCTAGAGGTCACACCTGCCTCCACCAAAGCCGCCGGATAAACCGGAAAGTGTTGATGAGCCGCCTGCTCAGCTTCGCAATGTGCCCTGTCCTGATCAGCCAAACCATGCGCACCATCACGCGGTGGGTCATGCCCACGTGACTGGTTACGACGCTAGTCATTGCTTGAAATGGCCGGTGAGTCCATGTGCCTACTGTAACTCCGTCTTGGGCGAGGGGTCGAATGAATCCTCTCTCGACTGTAAGAATATGCCTCCTGCTGTACCAATGCTGTTTGAAGAAGCTCCCTAGCCCTCCGTGTTTCAACCGCCGCTGCAATATCGCCTTCCACTGGGAGAGCCACCAATCGCGTCGCCGCAGTG
This sequence comes from Triticum aestivum, assembly GCF_018294505.1. Taxonomy (NCBI): domain Eukaryota; kingdom Viridiplantae; phylum Streptophyta; class Magnoliopsida; order Poales; family Poaceae; genus Triticum; species Triticum aestivum. Next base: position 205,358,077 of record NC_057801.1, on the reverse strand, counting down.
ATCATATTATCCAAAGGGTTGGAATAATGACCCGGTGGTGTTGGCACACGTTGAAGCGGAGTATTATTCAGACGAGGTGGCTCTGTCGTGCATGGTTGAGCCGGCGCTCCAGCCCCGGGTGCTTCAACCCGGTTTATCTCTAGCGGGTTGCTGGTCCCTGCTCCAGGCGTACCAAAGAGATTCCTCGCCTCATAAACCGATGACAGACGACTCCGATGCCTTCTTCTCATGATTTCATTTGAAGCGTTTTGATCCAAGAGAGCCAGAAGGAACTGGCATGGATCCATTGTGCGTGAGCATCCAGAGCAGATCTCTCCTCTTCCATCCTAACATCCTCTGCCGCCAGGTCTTCCTTGGCTTGTGCTACCTCGTCACGCAGTTTTGCAATTTCCTTGTTGTTCTGAGCTTGATTCGCCGGGTTAACCTCTACTATTAACAAGGCTGTCAGTTTATCCAGTAAATCCGTCAAAATCTGAGCCGGTGGGCGCACAAGGCCTCCTACCCCAGCTGTCGCCGCTACTGACCCGGAGACCATCGCTGCCGCAGTTGAAGAATTCTGCCCAGGCTGTGTACCGGCCATGAAGATTCCAACCCTGTTCGACGGCTCATAGGGGTCTGGAATACTGTTGCCATCGGAACAACCCCCAAGCCCGCTGTGTTGCAATTGATACAATGAAGTAGTCTCGCCTGTGGACGACTCACCATCAGAATAGATGGTCGTCTCACCGCCATACATAGATCCTTCATCAAATTCCGCTCCATGGATGAATCCCACGAAAGCATGTTTCACAGCGGGCTGAGCTCGGGCAGGTCTTGCATGCTGAGCTGTCTCGATGATGTCAGTGTAGATGTCCGGCTCAGGTCTCGGCTCGCCGATCTTGCCGATGAAGACGTGGATTCCGCCGAAGGGGACCCGGTACCATACTCAATTGAGCCGGCCTCGGGGACCTAGCCTGCATCGTTGATGTAGAGCTTGCCGCGATGACTCTTGGTCATCCGGCCCACTGCTTATCCCTTGATCCCTTCGAAGCTGCCCTTTAAGAACTCAAAACCACCATGCGTTGGCCCCATGGTGGGCGCCAACTGTCGTGGAATAGTCATGGCAGATGTCCTAGTGTGTGGACTTAGTCGTGAAGCCATCGCAACAAGGTTAGCTTAACGGGGTTGAACGGGACAAAGGACACATGATTTTATACTGGTTCGGCCCCTTGCGGTGAAGGTAAAGGCCTAATCTAGGTTGAGCTGGTATTTCTTATGTGTCAATTACTAGGGAGCGAATACGCTTGACCTAGCTTTCGATCTCTTGTCTCTTGCCCTGAACCACTGTCGGGTCATCCCTTTATATACACAGGTTGACGCCCAGCAGCTCATGGAGTCCCGGCCTGCTCATAGACAATGTGTCCGGCTCGGTGACTAACTATACATGCCTTACATACAAGTCTTACACATATGGTAGTTTACTCCTACGGGCCTTAAGTCTCCCTTGGGCCTTGGGCCCTTTCCCGTGAACCACCATCTTCAGTATCCTCATGGGCTTCATATTGATGAACCGCCATAGGTATAACCCGGCCCCTCCTGGGCGGGTCATACCTAATATTTATATCCCCAATAGAATTGCTATTGAATAATATATTGAGTAATGATAATGATTGGACACTTCCTGAACCAACTCCTAAGCCAACTCCAAAGAAAAGGGGTATACTATTTCTCAGTCCTGAAGATATGCAAGAGGCAAAGAAATCTATGAAAGAAAAAGGTATTAAAGCTGAAGATGTTAAGAATTAACCACCTATTGAAGAAATACATGGTCTTGATAACCCGACACATGTAGTAAAGGTAAATTCTCTCTATATATTTGATAATGGTGAAATCCCATCTACTAAGTTTGCTAGTCAATGCTTGGATGAGTTTGATGATTTTATGGTTAAACAAGAAGACTTCAATGCTTATGTTGGTAGACAATTGAAATGTAATGCTTATATGGTTGAAAACTTGAGTGATTATATGTCTAGAGTTAAAGGTGACCTTAAGCTTATTAGTAAACATGCATCCATGGTTACCACTCAAGTAGAACAAGTGCTGAAGGCACAAGATGATTTGCTCAAAGAATTAAATAATAAGACCAATGATAATTTTGTAAGAGTTATGACTAGAGGTGGTAGAATGACCCAGGAACCTCTATATCCTGAGGGACACCCTAAGAGAGTTGAGCAAGATTCTCAGAGAACTAATGTTGATGCACCTAGTCCTTCTAAGAAAAAGAAAAAGAAAAATGATAGGACTTTGCATGCTTCTAGTGAACCCGTTGTTGACACACCTGAGAATCCCAATGATATTTCTATTTGCGATACTGAAACACAATCTGGTAATGAACATGAACCTAGTGATAATGTTAATGATGATGTTCATGTTGATGCTCAACCTAGTAATAACAATGATATAGAGATTGAACCTGCTGTTGATCTTGATAACCCACAATCAAAGAATCAATGTTATGATAAGCGAGACTTTGTTGCTAAGAAGCACGGTAAAGAAAGAGAACCATGGGTTCAAAAACCCATGCCTTTTCCTCCTAAGCCATCTAAGAAAAAGGACGATGAGGACTTTGAGCACTTTGCTGAAATGATTAGACCTATCTTTTTGCGTATGCATTTGACTGAGATGCTTAAAATGAATCCTTATGCTAAGTATATGAAAGATATTGTTACAAATAAAAGAAAGATACTAAAAACTGAAATTTCCACCATGCTTGCTAATTATACTTTTAAGGATGGAGTACCTGAAAGCACAAGTGCTCCCTAGGTGGTTTTCGTAATTAATGTCAACACATCTCTTGTTGGACTAACACTTCTATCTAGTATGTTTCAGATAAGTTCAACAATGGAGTGGCATGGACTAAAGGATGTGGGAACTCCTTCAAGATGCTAAGGACAAAGGATTGGCTCAAGCTTCAAGCTCAAGACTCTTCATTTTATATTTTAGTGATCCAAGATCACATTGAGTCTATAGGAAAAGCCAATACTATCAAGAAGGGATGAGGTGTTGCTTAATGAGTTTCTTGCTCCATAGTGCTTAGTGATATGCTCCAAAACCCTCAACTACTTTCCCACTTCCACACATGTGTCCTAAAACCTAAAGTCAAACTCGGCCCCACTGATTCTTTCTATCCGGCGCCACTGAGTTTTGATGTAATAGCCACTGCCTCAAACCCTAGGCAAATAGGTCTCACCGATAGGGATCTCGGTCTCACCGAGATGGGATTGTAATCTCTCTGTGTATGTCCATTACCAAAATCGGTCTCACCGAGTTTGAGAAATCGGTACTACCGAGATTACAATGCAAACTTCCTGGTTGACTCATTACCAAAATCGGTCTCACCGAGTTTGTGTAATCGGTCCAACCGAGTTTGCCTGACCAACTCTCTGGAAAGCTTATTACCAAAATCGGTCTCACCGAGTTTGTGTAATCAGTCTTACCGAGATTACGTTATGCCCTAACCCTAACCATATCGGTCTCACCGAGTTGCATTTCGGTCCCACCGAAAATCCTAACGGTCACTAGGATTACTAAATCGGTCTGACCGAGTCTGTTGAATCGGTCCCACTGAGTTTGGTAAATTGTGTGTAACGGTTAGATTTTGTGTGGAGGCTATATATACCCCTCCACCTCCTCTTCATTCGTGGAGAGAGCCATCAGAATGAACCTACACTTCCAGCATACATTTTCTGAGAGAGAACTACCTACTCATGTGTTGAGGCCAAGATATTCCATTCCTACCATATGAATCTTGATCTCTAGCCTTCCCCAAGTTGCTTTCCACTCAAATCTTCTTTCCACCAGATCCAAATCCTATGAGAGAGAGTTGAGTGTTGGGGAGACTATCATTTGAAGCACAAGAGCAAGGAGTTCATCATCAACGCACCATTTGTTACTTCTTGGAGAGTGGTGTCTCCTAGATTGGCTAGGTGTCACTTGGGAGCCTCCGACAAGATTGTGGAGTTGAACCAAGGAGTTTGTAAGGGCAAGGAGATCGCCTACTTCGTGAAGATCTACCGCTAGTGAGGCAAGTCCTTCGTGGGCGACGGCCATGGTGGGATAGACAAGGTTGCTTCTTCGTGGACCCTTCGTGGGTGGAGCCCTCCGTGGACTCGCGCAACCGTTACCCTTCGTGGGTTGAAGTCTCCATCAACGTGGATGTACGATAGCACCACCTATCGGAACCACGCCAAAAACATCCGTGTCTCCAATTGCGTTTGAATCCTCCAAAACCCTTCCCTTTACATTCTTGCAAGTTGCATGCTTTACTTTCCGCTGCTCATATACTCTTTGCATGCTTGCTTGCTATGTATTGTGAATGTTAAACTTGTGCCTAAACTCCACTTAAACTTAAGAAATTAAAAACTGCAACTTTGGTACTTAGTGTCTAATCACCCCCCCTCTAGACACCTCTTCTCAAGGTCCTACAAGTGGTATCAGAGCATTGGTCTCCATTGCCTTGGTTTAATCACCATTGGAGGAAGATGGATGAGTCTACTTTGGGGAGTCTTAGACATAGAGTGCCTATTCTTGATGGAGAGTATTTTCATGAGTGGAAAAATGAGATGCTTGTAATTTTCAATCAATATCATTTGAACAAGTACATTGCTAGCCCTTGTGCACCTCATGTTGATCCTATGCATCCTACCCATGATGAGTCAATTGACATGATTAGGACTCTTAGAACTGCCGAACTTATCATTAGAGGATTGCCTAGAAACTTGATTGGATGTTTGCCTACTCTTAAGTGTGCCTACACTATATGGAAATTTCTTGAGGAACGCTTTCCAAATTATTCCTTGAAAAATCTTGATGAAATTCTCCATAAGTCTATTGCTTTGAGTAAGATGAATACTAGTGATCCTATGTTTGGTGATCGTCTATTTGAGCTTACAAACCTTATGCGTGCCAAAGGAGATGTTGGAATTATTAGTGATATTATTTCCGAAGCTATAAAAATTCATAAGCAAGATCATTGTCAAACTCACTCTAACGAATTACCCTCTCTAGGATTTGATCCACCACATGACGATGTTGAACATGGATACTATGATGAGGATGATGATAGTGACTTCGATCTTGATGATGCAATGAGACATTTTGGTCTTATGGCAAATCTTCGGGGATATATGTCAGGAGGAAAGGAATGGGTTCTTGATAGTGGATGTACCGATCACATGACCGGAGATAAAGACATGTTTCGTGAGCTTGCTGAAAATGATAGTCCTCGAAAGTATGTCACTTTCGGTGACAACTCAAAGGGTAAGGTGGTTGGCCTCGGTAAGGTGGCCATATCACATGATAGCTCCATACAAAATGTCATGCTCGTTGAATCTCTTGGATACAACTTACTTTCAGTATCTAGACTTGCTGATTTCGGTTTCAATGTCCTATTTACTGAAGTAGATTGCCAAGTGTTTCATCGAGACAATCATAAAATGGTCTTTACCGGTGTGCGTAGAGGTGATCTATACATTGTTGATTTCACTAAAAAGGCTCAACCTAAAACTTGCTTCATTGCTAAATCCTCAAAAGGTTGGTTATGGCATAGACGACTAGGTCATGTTGGTATGCGAAACCTTGACAAGCTTATTAAAGGAAATCATATCCTTGGTGTTAACGATGTCATATTTGATAAGGATAGACTTTGCAGCGCTTGTCAGGCAGGTAAACAGGTTGGAGGAAGGCATCCCGTGAAGAACATCATGACCACAAGGAGGCCACTCGAGCTACTTCACATGGATCTCTTTGGTCCCAACTCCTACAAGAGTCTCGGTGGAAATTCTTTTGGTCTAGTTATAGTTGATGATTTTTCAAGATTTACGTGGGTGTTCTTTCTCGATGATAAATCGCAGGTCCAAAAGATCTTCAAAAACTTCGCTAGGAAGGCCCAAAATCAATTTGAAGTGAAGATCAAGAAGGTTCGCAGCGACAACGGAACGGAGTTCAAGAACGCAAATGTGGACACCTTTCTTGACGAAGAAGGGATTTCACACGAGTTCTCGGCTACGTACACACCTCAACAAAATGGAGTTGTTGAGAGGAAGAACCGGACGCTCATCGAAATGGCGAGAACGATGCTTGATGAGTACAAGACACCGAAGCACTTTTGGGCAGAAGCGGTTGAGACAGCTTGTCATGCAACAAATCGCTTGTATCTTCACAAGCTACTCGGCAAGACGGCATACGAGCTCCTCACCGGTAACAAACCCCAAGTTGGATACTTTCGAGTATTCGGCTCAAAGTGCTACATTCTTGATAAGCATCGTCGTTCTAAATTTGCTCCTAAGTCTCATGAAGGTTTCCTACTAGGTTATGGCTCAAACTCTCACACTTACCGTGTCTACAACAATTTCACCCGAAAGGTTGAAGAGACGGTAGATGTGAAGTTTGATGAATCTAACGGCTCGCAAGTAGAGCAATTGCCAATTGATGTAGGAGACAAAGATCCTTCGGAAGCAATCCAAGACTTGTCTATTGGCAAGGTCCGTCCAACGGAGGTGAAGGAGAGTACCTCGTCCGTCCAAGTGGAAGCTTCTACTTCACGACAAGGTGAACCAAGAGTTGATACGGAAGCATCCACAAGTGGGACACACCAAGATGAAGAAAACGAGGAAGTGCATCAAGATGAACGTCAACAACCTCCTTCTCCACCACGACAAGAGAACGACAACGCCAACAATGAAGAAGGCCAAGAAGAAGAACAAGATGAAGAAGAAGTTCAACCAAGAACCAAGCAAAAGCTTTCACGAGTTCGAGCAAGAATTGCTAAAGACCATCCCGTCGAGCAAATCTACAATGATATTCAAACCGGGAGAATCACTCGCTCTAAAACTCGTTTAGCTAACTTTTGTGAAAACTATTCTTTCATCTCTAGCATTGAACCTATGAAGGTCGAAGAAGCATTGGAAGATCCGGATTGGATAAATGCTATGCATGAAGAGCTACACAACTTTGAGAGGAACCAAGTTTGGACATTGGTTGAGAAGCCCGACAACAACCACAACATCATCGGTACCAAATGGGTGTTTCGCAACAAGCAAGATGAAGATGGACAAGTAGTTCGCAACAAAGCACGTCTCGTCGCCCAAGGCTACACACAAGTCGAAGGTATGGACTATGGTGAGACTTACGCTCCCGTTGCTAGACTTGAGTCCATTCGCATCTTACTTGCCTATGCTAATCATCATGATATCACCTTGTACCAAATGGACATTAAAAGTTCTTTTCTAAATGGTGAAATAGAGGAGGAATTTTATGTTAAGCAACCTCCCGGCTTTGTCAATCCTAAGAAACCCAATCATGTTTACAAACTTCACAAAGCTCTTTATGGTCTTAAACAAGCTCCTAGAGCGTGGTATAAATGCTTGACCAAGTTCCTTATTGAAAAAGGCTTTGAAATTGGGAAAATTGATTCTACTCTTTTTACTAAAAGGGTTAATGGAGAACTATTTGTGTGCCAAATCTATGTTGATGATATTATATTTGGTTCAACTAACCCTCATTTTAGTGAAAAGTTCGGGAAGCTAATGTCGGAGAAGTTTGAGATGTCTATGATGAGTGAACTCAAATTCTTTCTTGGGTTGCAAATCAAGCAAACTAAGGAAGGTACCTTTGTTTCTCAAACAAAGTACACCAAGGACTTATTCAAGAAGTTCAATATGCAAGAATGCAAAGGTATGTCTACACCCATGCCTACTAGTGGACATCTTGACTTGACCAAAGATGGTGAACCGGTTGATCAAAAGGTTTATCGCTCTATGATTGGTTCATTGTTATATCTATGTGCTTCACGTCCCGATATCATGCTAAGTGTGTGCATGTGTGCACGATATCAAGCTGCTCCTAAAGAATGTCATCTTAAGGCCGTGAAAAGGATAGTGAGATACTTAATCCATACACCAAATTTTGGCATTTGGTATCCTAAGAGGGCCTCTTTCGATCTTGTTGGCTACTCCGACTCGGACTATGCCGGAGACAAGGTTGATAGAAAGTCCACTTCGGGTACTTGTCAATTTCTTGGTAGATCTCTTGTGTCTTGGTCCTCCAAGAAACAAAACTCGGTATCCTTATCCACCGCCGAAGCGGAATACATTGCCGCTGGTTCATGTTGTGCTCAATTACTTTGGATGACCCAAACTCTTAAAGATTATGGGATATATGTGAAACATGTTCCATTGCTTTGTGACAATGAAAGTGCTATCAAAATTGGTCATAATCCTGTACAACATTCTCGAACTAAGATATTGAAGTTCGTCATCATTTCATTCGAGATCATGTTGCTAAGGGTGACATTGATCTTAAGCATGTTCGCACCGAAAAGCAATTAGCGGATATATTCACTAAACCTCTTGATGAGAAAGTGTTTTGCAGGTTAAGAGGAGAATTGAACATCATTGATGCTTCAAACTTGGAGTAGAAACTCCATTGGATACATGCAAGACATGAGCTTATGACTAATCCTCGATATTTTTCTCTTATGATGAAAATCTTATGTCTTGGATATATTTGCATATTGCATGTTATCTAACCCATGTAGGTACTTGGTTGAATCAAATTCCATGAGATTGTAATCTACTCACATCTTGAGCAATCTCTACATCACCAAGTTTCTACACTATGGTGGTTGAAGACAAGGAAGCACGGAACCACTCAAACATATCCTTTGACAAATTCTATGTTGAGCTTCATGATTGTCATTTTTGGATACACAAGTGCTCTTCCTTGCAAGAACTAACCCATGTAGGTAGATGGACTCAAATTCCAAGTGGTGCTCCCAATTCTTGATGAGCTACATCAACCTTGAGCAACCCACACAAGTTCAACTACATGGACAACACCACCAACCAAGGTATGTTATTCCATCTTAGAGAAGCTTTACTCCAAGTCATGAGCTAAAGCAACTCGACAAGATGTGAATACATCAAGATGCTTAAACGAAAAATGGCAACCCCATTTTGAGCTTAAACGATGAGTATGACCTATGATCAAGTGATCTCACTTGACTCCTAAGTCAATATACTCTAACATAGGTGACTTTGTCGCCGACCATCTCTAGATGAAGTTCTCTTGTGTTCTTTTCTGTGTTTTTGCATTTGTCTCATGCATATTTGTTTCCCCTTTCAAAAAAAACTTCATCTAGATTTCTTTCCGTTTGCTCTGCATTCTCTGCATTCAAATTCATTGCATATCATTCAGTAAATTACTTGCAAATCTTTGTGAGATCTTACTAGTCTAGTGAGCTGAGGTGACAAGTGTTTTCTCTGCGACGAACTCGGTTTCACCGATTTGTTGTTTTCAGTCCAACCGAATCCTTTCGGTACAACCGAAGCATACCACTCGGTGCCACCGATTTCACATCAGGAAAAGCAGTTTGCCACATATTCTATGTTTCTTCTGATCCAGCTCCACTCAATGAATCTTGTCCTCTACAAGCATCACATTTCAATCAATACTTTGTGCTGAGACTCAAGGATCAAACCCTTCTTGGAAATTGATGTCAAAGGGGGAGAGAGGGATCACATCAAAGCTTATCATTCAGAGAGAGATCACATCAGAGGAAGAGTATATCACCTCCTCAGGGGGAGAAAGAGATCTCCAGGGGGAGAGAATACTTAAGTAGAAAGTATTTCTCAAGGATCCCAGATGCTTGGTGTTCAAGAGGAGAGATGCCACATGTCTTCATGAGGGGAGAGACATGTTCGTATGATCTTTTGTGCTTATTTGCATTAGCTTGCATTAGCTCTGTTCATCATTTATATCTTCAGCTCTGATCTTCTATTCCCTATCTTCTCCCAGTATCCCATGCTAGATTCAGGGGGAGCAAGACATCTAAAGGGAAATAAATCAGTTAAATTCATTGCATATCTTTACTCTTGGGGACATGTCTAATCCATTGTAGTACTTAGTACTCACTCTCTACATGTCATCCCAGTCTTGGTATTCTTGTGGTTTCTTTTGTTTGCTCTGGCTAGTAGATGTATCTGTGTTATCTAACCTTGTTTACGCAGGTTCATTCCATCCTAAGCCAACTCAAGACTACAAGGTAAGTATATGCATCACAATCATGTGTATGAGGAATTCTTGCTGATGTACATACTGTTTGCAAGAAAGACTCATGAGCATGAAGTTATTTTCTTTAATATTCTTTGCTCTGATGCATATGGCCAAGATACATGTAACACATTGCCTACTCTATCATGGTTATGCTCTCACATGCTTCTATGTTCCATATTCACATGATTGCATACATGTAGGGGGAGCCTATGCTTGTTACATGTCTTTCCAAAGCTTTACTTGCTACTCTTTATATCTTTATCTAAAGCTTTGATGTATGTTCTCATCAATTACCAAAAATGGGGAGATTGAAAGCACAAGTGCTCCCTAGGTGTTTTTGGTAATTAATGTCAACACATCTCTTGTTGGACTAACACTTCTATCTAGTATGTTTCAGATAAGTTCAACAATGGAGTGGCATGGACTAAAGGATGTGGGAACTCCTTCAAGATGCTAAGGACAAAGGATTGGCTCAAGCTTCAAGCTCAAGACTCTTCATTTTATATTTTAGTGATCCAAGATCACATTGAGTCTATAGGAAAAGCCAATACTATCAAGAAGGGATGAGGTGTTGCTTAATGAGTTTCTTGCTCCACAGTGCTTAGTGATATGCTCCAAAACCCTCAACTACTTTCCCACTTCCACACATGTGTCCTAAAACCTAAAGTCAAACTCAGCCCCATTGATTCTTTCTATCCGGCGCCACCGAGTTTTGATGTAATAGCCACTGCCTCAAACCCTAGGCAAATCAGTCTCACCGATAGGGATCTCGGTCTCACCAAGATGGGGTTGTAATCTCTCTTTGTATGTCCATTACCAAAATCGGTCTCACCGAGTTTGAGCAATCGGTACTATCGAGATTACAATGCAAACTTCCTGGTTGACTCATTACCAAAATCGGTCTCACCGAGTTTGTGTAATCGGTCTTACCGAGATTACGTTATGCCCTAACCCTAACCATATCGGTCTCACCGAGTTGCATTTCGGTCCCACCGAAAATCCTAACGGTCACTAGGTTTACTAAATTGGTCTGACCGAGTCTGTTGAATTGGTCCCACCGAGTTTGGTAAATTGTGTGTAACGGTTAGATTTTGTGTGGAGGCTATATATACCCTTCCACCTCCTCTTCATTTGTGGAGAGAGCCATCAGACTGAACCTACACTTCCAGCATACATTTTCTGAGAGAGAACTACCTACTCATGTGTTGAGGCCAAAATATTCCATTCCTACCATATGAATCTTGATCTCTAGCCTTCCCCAAGTTGCTTTCCACTCAAATCTTCTTTCCACCAGATCCAAATCCTATGAGAGAGAGTTGAGTGTTGGGGAGACTATCATTTGAAGCACAAGAGCAAGGAGTTCATCATCAACGCACCATTTGTTACTTCTTGGAGAGTGGTGTCTCCTAGATTGGCTAGGTGTCACTTGGGAGCCTCCGACAAGATTGTGGAGTTGAACCAGGGAGTTTGTAAGGGCAAGGAGATCGCCTACTTCATGAAGATCTACCGCTAGTGAGGCAAGTCCTTCATGGGCGACGGCCATGGTGGGATTGACAAGGTTGCTCCTTCGTGGACCCTTCGTGGGTGGAGCCCTCCGTGGACTCGCGCAACCATTACCCTTTGTGGGTTGAAGTCACCATCAACATGGATGTACGATAGCACCACCTATCAGAACCACGCCAAAAACATCCGTGTCTCCAATTGCATTTGAATCCTTCAAAACCCTTCCCTTTACATTCTTGCAAGTTGCATGCTTTACTTTCCGCTGCTCATATACTCTTTGCATGCTTGCTTGCTATGTATTGTGAATGGTAAGCTTGTGCCTAAAGTCCACTTAAACTTAAGGAAAATTAAAAACTGCAACTTTGGTACTCAGTGTCTAATCACCCCCCTCTAGACACCTCTTCTCAAGGTCCTACAGTACCAAAGAAACTAGGAGATCCAGGAGTACCAACTATACCATGCTGCATTAAAAGAAACTATGTTAAAACTTCTTTATGTGATCTTGGAGCCGGTGTTAGTGTTATGCCTCTCTCTTTATATCGTAGACTTGATTTGAATAAGTTGACACCTACTTAAAACTCTTTGCAAATGGCCGATAAATCAACTGCTATACTCGTCGGCATTTGTGAGGATGTGCCTGTTGTGGTTGCAAACGTTACTATTTTAACGGACTTTGTTATTCTCGATATTCCCAAGGACGACAGTATGCCGATCATCCTTGGTAGACCTTTTCTAAATACTGCAGGGGTTGTTATTGATTTCAACAAAGGCAATGTCGCTTTTCATGTTAATGGTAATGAGCATACGGTACACTTTCCGAAGAAACAACCTCAAGTTCATAGTATAAATTCTATTGAAAAAATTTCAATGATTACTATTGGAGGTTTTGAATTTCCTCTTCCTACTGTCAAAAAGAAATATGATATTCTTATTGTTGGGGACATGCACATCCCCGTTGAGGTAACCTAGTGTTATTCGAAAATTCTCTGGTTTCATGTTATTCAGAAAAAGTTTGTTAACAAGACTTGATCAACCTTGTTGGTGGATTCCTTTTGATGAGCATGAGATGGATGAAGTTAGAAAGCTCCACCTTTCGTACCCTCCTTCTACTTTCTGTTATTTAGATTAAATAAGAAAAAATTATTTTTTGTCTGTTTTCTAAATTATCCGTGGAATAAAAAAATATCCCGAAAGTAAAAGTTCTCCAAATGCCTTGAAAATGAAGTATGATTTTTTGTAGAATATTTAAGAATTTTTGGCACTTAGAACACACCAGGGGGACCCACCATTTGGCCACGAGGGCACAGGGCGCGCCCACCCCCTGGGGTGCACCCCCCCTGCCTCGTGGACCCCACGTGGTCCCCCTCCACTTATTCCAGCACCCACACACTTCGTCTTCCTCCAGAAAAAAAATCATCCCGTAGCTCAAACCCGTGTTCTAGCTCGTTTTGCTGCAATTTTCGATCTCCTTGCTCAAAGCTCCAATCACAAAACTGCTTTGGGAGGTTGTTCTTCGGTATGTGACTCCTCCAACGGTCCAATTAGTTTTTGTTCTAGTGCTTTATTTATTGCAAATTTTTGCGACTGAGGTGTCCCTTTTCTTGAGCTTGCATGTCAAATTTATATGGTCCAAAGTAGTTTTAATGCATGATATAGCCTCTAGGCACTTGTGGGAGTAGTTGCTATCAATATTGTTGAGTTTGGTTCACTTTTATTTTGAGTCACTAAAATTTCAAAAATTTAAATGATGAAGATATTGTTGAGGGGCTCCTCGAGCCGAAGCTCGAAGGACAAGAAGAATGAGGAGAATAAAAAGCCCAAGTACAATCTTCCTCGCACTACGGAGGTCCGGCCGTGTGAATAGCCATGTGAAGCATTCTTGAGAGCTGCCGGAATTTACGATGAGTTTTATTATTTGGCTAAAAATGCAGGCCTCACCGACTTCCTCCATGACCAGTGTGAACAGTATCTCCTACTCACTAATATTTTCGTGCAAAACTTTTACTTCCATGCTCGAAAATCACCACCTTCAGTGGAGTTTTATTTATATGATGAGTTTAAGGAGATGTCACTCTACGATTTTTGTTTGGTTTGCACATTGCCCTTTGTGGACAGCATCGAGGAACCACATCCTAGTGGTGTGGATGGATTTATTGACCAAATTTCTGTGGGGGAAATGAGAAAGGTTTCGGATGCAAGGACTTCTAGTATACATTTTCCAGTTCTACATTACTCTGCAATATTTGCTAGTAGATGCTTAATTGGTTGCGGGAACAATGGGAACCTTAGTGCTCCAGACCTTGCTATTTTGCGCCATGTTTTATTTCGTGATACAACTTTCAGTTTAGGTGCTATTGTTGCTAAACAGTTAAGTCTAAACCGTACACAGGGCCCCATCTTTGGAGGTATCTTTGTTTCACGCCTTGATAAACACTTTGAGATACCTATTAGGCATCATGAGAAAGAGGAAAAGTTGCTGCCCACTATTTTTCTAGAGTATAAGAGTATGGTAGCACATGACTTTATTGTTAAAAATAAGAAGAAGATACTTAAGTATAACTTGATATTTGCTAAAACTAATTGTGAGACTATTACCTTGCATGCACCCTCTTTGTTTAACATACTTTCAAGCACGTACCTCATACTGCCAGAGGACATTTATGCATATTGGAAGCTGACACAAGCTCCAGAGCCTGAGCCTGAGCCACCCCTTGACCCATATAGAGAGTCTATTTATCAGTGGGATCCGGAGGAGCTCGCTAACCAGTGGCACCCCGAGGACCCTCCTCAGCACACCGGAGAGGGTAGCTTCGATCCATGGGCATAGACAAACTTAGGCCAAAAGCCTAAGCTTGGGGGAGTACATATTTCTCACCGACATTACATTCATGTTCACACACTCATTTTAGTTGTCGGTGCTCATACTTTTTCATTGTACTATCCATGCTAGTTTATTTTCTTTTCTTGCTTTCATCTTGTGCGTTTGAAAATCCTTAAGAAAAACCAAAAAAAATAGTTGTAGCCTTTAGCTAGTTTACATTCCATGCTTGTAGTAGTAATATTAAAAAGAAAACCCAAAAAAGATTTCCCGTTCTTCTTTTGCTTGTTGGGAGCTTTCCCGTGTAAATAGTTTTATTTCTTTTCTTTTCTTTGGGGGGCGAGAGGAGAAGACCACGATGAAAATGATGAGTGGCACTCATATGCATTATTGTTGATCTAACCAAGAGCCCATATTACCTTGTCTTCTCCTTTGTATTAAATGCTTGCAGATTCCAACTTAGTCCAATGCACGTGCACTATTATTATTATCCACACCGTTCGGTCATGCAAGTGAAAGGCAATAATGATGATATATCATGAAATGATTGAAATGAGAGAAGCTGGTATGAACTCGACCTATCTTGTTTTTGTAAATATGATTAGTTCATCGTTCCTGACTCAGCCTATTATGGATGAAACATGTTTGCAATGACAATTAGAGATTACAGTTGCTCATGCCATGCCTAATTACTACAAAAAAATACACTTCCGTGATGATACATGTTCGTCATAGTAGGTCACGTTTTCTGTCATGCATGTACATCCATGACGATTTTATGACAGAATCAAGATAGTCATACCTGTGTTGTCGTAGAAGTGTTCCATGACATTACCAAAATTATCATCACGGAAGTGTCCACTTCCATGACGATAAATCACGCGTCACAGAAGTGCTTTCATCAAGGGTGACCGACATGTGGCATCCACTGTAACGGAACACTGTTAAGCTATCGGGTCCCGTTTTGGATCCGATAACCCGTTAACAGCCCGGACCAATGGGGATTTTCCACGTGTAAAATCATCATTGGCTGGAGGAAACACGTGTCAGCTCCGCGTTGGCACAGGTGTCACTCATCCAATGGGCGAGATGCGCCTATGATATGCTGACACGTGGACCGACCCAAAAGTGGCCCATAAAGTATAAATGGGCCAGCCCAACTAAAGGCCCACAAGATTTTGCGGACCATAATGGGCCGGACCAGCTAAAGGCCCACAAGATTTTGCGGACCATAATGGGCCGGCCTAGCTAAAGGCCCGCAAGATTTTGCGGGCCATAATGGGCCGGCCCAGCTAAAGGCCCACGAGATTTTGCAGACCATAATGGGCCGACCCATCTAAAGGCCCACAAGATTTTGCGGACCATAATGGGCTGGCCCAGCTAAAGGCCCACGAGATTTCGCCGACCATAATGGGCCGTCCCAGCTGAAGGCCCACAAGATTTTGAGGACACTAGTAGGCTGGCCCATTAATAGGCTGCCATGTTTTGGGCCAAATGCCGGCCCATATTTGATCCGGTCCATTAACAGCCTGCCATGTTCTGGGTGTAATAAAGGCCATGAGATCCGGCATGTCAAAAGCCTACCACATTCTGGGCCAAATTATGGCCCAGATCAGGTCCGGCCCTTTAAGAGGCTTTGGGCTAAATTATGGCCCATATCAGATTTGGCCCGTCAACTAGACGCTATGCTTCTGGGCCCACTTGCTAAAGGCCCATTTACTAATTCAGCTTGATATTAGTTTTGGCCTATTAAAGGCCCGTTTAACATTTCGGCCCTATATTTATTTCGGCATGTTAAAAGCCCGTCATATAGTTCGGCCTAACTACGGCCCGGTTTGCATCCGGCCTGCTCATAGCCGATAATCTGATTGGGGCAAACAAGGACCGAGACAATTTTGGCCTGTTAAAAGCCCGTGATTTGATTGGCACAATCATGGGCCGGGGTCTATTTCGGCTTGTTGCCGGCCCGTGAGCTGTTCGGCACGTTTCAGGCCCAACCTACTTTTCAACCGCCTAAAAGCCCATTGAGTTTTCTTGCGAGAATAGGGCCGGTGGTTTACTCGGCCTATTAAAGGCCCGAATCTACTAGTGGGCCAGTTTACATTTAGGCCTATTAACGGACCAAGATGACGGGGCCCATGATGCGGATCATACATAGTGATTTGCATGACGGACCGATTATGTACCGTAATTTTACGGTTTGGCCGGTTTACTGCGAAGACAGGATATGTATACAGTAAAATAACTGCAAAATCGTGAATAAGAAAAATCTAGACTATACAATAAAGAAATTACGGCATATTACATGCACTGGGCATCAAAGTTCGCCACTATGATAATAAAGCACAAGCAAACAACAGATTACATACACTGGGCATCAAAGATCGCCACCGGTGCAAATAAACATGCTGACAAAATAATATACAAAACCGACAGCACTTCAATAGAGTTCAAGAAAGGTTAGCCCTGCTCGGGAGCTGCAGCGCAAGCAACTGAGCAAGCTGATGAGACTGCGCTTGTTTGACACTTATATCCTCCTCACTCTGAAGATAAACAAGTAGACAGATGACATGTTTTGCACATATAGGTATCAGTGCTGAAAATTCATCACATTTCTTACTGATGAATAAAGTGACAATGTTTAAAATAGCATTAACACAATATGTTATTGTTCAGGTCAAGACATGGCAAGAAATGACATTGTGAAGGAGTTGGCAGCTTCACGATACCACTGGATTACATATCAAGAACTCATAAGTATCAATGGTTAGTGTGCTGTCAATTTATCCCATTTTAGATTGGCAAATAAAGAGACGGTTTAAATAATAGTAGAATGATATGACATTGTTCATAGTTAAGACATTGCAGAATATGACATTGTGCTGTAGTGGGTAGGTTCACCACACCACTGGATTACGGATCAAGAACAGAAGCATACATGCAGTGCAAAAGAAGATCAGCTGCTCTGTATAGTTTAATTTACATGGTATGAAGAAGGAACTTGTTTACAACTGAAAACTTAAATTGAGAAGGACAAACTTTTGTTTATGAACTACATAATAAACTTTAAACATGCAATTTGATGCAAATACCAAAAATAAACAGCTGTAGCAGTCATGCCTAACCAAATATACACAACAAAGTTTGAAGGCTTGAGAAGGACAAACTTACATTATTGGTGAAGACATGCTCTATAAAGCCCTTGTCCATGCTGATGGGGGGGGGGGAATTCAAGAAGTTTACCATAGAATCTTCTTCATAAGCATTGCCTTTATTCTACAATTTGTTAAGAGTAAATATAGATGTGATAATATAAGAAAAAATGGAGAGTATTTAAGATAAGATGAAGAGTGATGCTACATAACCAAGTAGCTATAAATGTAAGTACAGTGACACAGGCAAAAGGTACAACCAAGAGCAATGTAGAGCTAAACTTGTTCAGTACCATCGGTGTTATCCAACCTTATGGTAAGAGTAAATATAGATCTGATGTGTAGAAAATGGAGGGCAAAGGAAAATAAGCTGCAGAGTGATGTTACATGAACAACTACCTATCAATATAAGTACACTAATAAAGGGCAGCAGGTACTTACAAGAACAATGCAGAGCTAAAAAATTTCATTGGCATTGGATATATTCTACACTAATGTAACCATTCATACAGATCAGATAATTTGGAGCGAACAATTGATAAGCAAGCTATCATGCATATTGTTGTCACGTAATGAACTAGGTATGTATGCAAGTACAGTGATACATGACAACAGGTACTAACAAGAGCAAAGTGCGGGCATCATATTTGCGATATCTTGTCATTCTTTTCAAACCGGAATTCTTCTTCGAGCAGATTTCCTGCAAAAAATATCCGTGAGGCACATGCGGAAAAGTAGAAGTTCAAATTGTCATGTGATTTCATAGAAAGTACCTCATCCTCGAAACAAGACCAGTGCATAACAAGGTTTTTCCATTCAATGTCTTCTAAATTTAGCAGAGGAGACTTCACCGGAAATTCGTTTATAGACTTGCCATCAAAGTGTGATTTCCTCATGTAACACCGATACTGCTGCAATGCTTCCTTGAAAAGCGCAAGCAAGCTTTGCTCGTCATGACTATCCAGATTAACCCTCGCCTACTTACAACAATGTAATGTAAATCATTGATGTGTTCAATCAGCAGAAAACAGGAATATAATCACCATGAATAATAGCACTTACCGTAACTGGGACAAGAAGATGTGAAAATGGTGTTTGTCTTCACTATAATCTTCCCATGATGGGAATATATGCACGTAGTCCCTAACAACATTGGAAGCATTATCGTTTAAACTGGGAATAACTGGAATGGGGTTCTAATCTGTAGGAATTGGTCGTCTCTGCAGTTGGGATAGGTCTTCAGCCGGTGGAATTGCTTGTACTTTTTGCTGGGATTTTTCTGTGGTATGGCTAGTGCTACGGCAACTGAAATCGGCATACCTTTTGCTGGAGTGCAGGTCCTGTGTGGTGGGGCTAGTGGTGTGGCCAGTGAAGTATGGGTACAATTTGCTGGAGTCGGTCCTATGTTTTGTGTCACTGGTTGTACAACCAATATAAGTGGGGTGCTGTCTGATTTCTTCGGCACCACCATGTTTTTCAAGGACTTTGCTGGTGCCCTTCATGTTTGGCAATCACCCTCTTCCTTTTTGATGTCTGATGCACAAGAACAACATTTGAGTGGAAAAACATGGTATGATGACAGATGGAATATATATTGATAATGGATGGGTATGGCATCTCGACATATATGATGAGTAAACTAAGCAGATGGCGGTGCAACAAAGTAGAAGAAATGCAAGAAAACATATGCAAGATATGCGCAATCAATAAAACCTTGCCAAATTAGAATAGGCACCTTGATGGGTGAACATGAAAGGCCATCTGCCTTTGACTCCTCGAGGTTAGAATAGTCATTAGGATCATATTGTGAACAAGAATCAACAGGTGGGGAGCGTATGAGTTTCATTGCATCCAAAATGGCACTCAATGCCTTGGTGCCAATTTTGTAAGTCAGTGCAGTGTTTAGCTTCAAGAGTGGACTACTGCTAGTGTGACACAAAGCAGCTACACGGATCCTAGTGTAGATATAAAGGGAAAGCCGTAAGCATTAGAGTAAAATCAGCAAAGTGGAACTTGCTGGAATATATGTGATAGTATTGCCGGTACGGCTAGAAAGGCTTCGGATACCAGCTCTCTTCAACTGAAGGTGCGGTACTATTAATATCAGTGTAACTCTCAAAGGTGACACAACTCCCCGCATTTCCTTGCTGTTCTTATAGGATTCAAGTGGGCAGGCCACTACAAATCCTATTCCTATGTTTACAAAATCCTACGAATTAAAGAGGCCCGAAGAGTTCAAAGTGTCCATCACAACCGACCGTATAGACCTGTACACTGCAAGTGTCCCTGCTCATCTTCACTACAGGGAACATACTGTACTACTATCATACTCCCTCCGTTCCAAAATATAAGTCTTTGTAGAGATTTCCACTATGGATCACATACAGATGTATCCAGATACATTTTAGAGTATAGATTCACTCATTTTGCTCCATATGTAGTCCATGGTGGAATCTATACAAAGACTTGTATTTAGGAACGGAGAGAGTACTTATTAAAGAAGAACGGAAGAGGAACATGCTAAAGAAGAGCAAGCAGATTTTGGATAATAAAATGTTCGTTGCACAGCGCCACACATGATGAACCAGAGCGCACTAAGAATGCAAATCCCTGTTGTCTCTCTATATGTGGTGCACGTGCTTTTCGAAAGTAAAGTAGGAACATTACCTGATCAATTAAACATTATCTGTTCTAGTAATATCATCATCACATCAGATTCGTATTTGAGCAACAAGTTTGGAATTATGAGTGGCACGTTGTTTAGCTTGATGGATTCAGGAGCAGTGCTAAGCAGGTACGATGATGGTATTGAATATAAAGGCATGTCTGCATGCAAGTCGCGTGACTTTTGTCATTTGGGTTAGTTGACCATTTCAGGTGGTTGGATGAAGATCCTACGTCTCCTAACCCTTCTTCTTACTCGTCTCTGACTCTTCCCATACAGAACACCGCACGGGCCGCTGGTCGGACCATCGGCCCCCACCGCCTGTGTTCCTCCTCCACCCCCACCCCCACCCCCGTCCCCACCCGCATCGAGTTTTATTCATTTGGCAAGGCCCCACCACCGCCCCCACAACCACCGCCCCCACAACCACCGTCCCCATCCGAGCCCCTCGCCGTGTATGCATCTGTTGAGAATTTGACGGTGCTGCGGTAGCGATGCCTGTCGGCGGCGTGGAAGCAGATCTAGGAGGGTAGACGGTGGCGGCGGGGCAGGGTGGATGAGAAGGTTGTAGGAGCGGCGCCGGCAAGGTGGACGACGACGGGGATGAAGCGAGAGGACGGGATGCAAGGATCCCGGTCCAAATCCGTGGATGAGAGAGGTCAATATCTTGTAATGGACGACGGCGTCGGGGGTATTAGCTCCGGCATGGTGGAGGAGCACAATGGTGGATGGGGTGGCGGACGAAGGAGGCTGGGGTGGAGAGGGTGTTTTGGCGCCCACGGAGTACGAATGGGGAAATGGAGGGAGAGAGGAAGGTGGAACCATGTCCTCAGGGCGCGCTTGTCTCAAATGCGAGGAAATTTACAAACTTAGCCCCCGTTTCAAATTTCCTACATCACAAAAATATTAGTCGGTTGGGGATAGGACGGTAATCTCGCATACACCAAATATTTGCTGACGAGAGTTTGTTTTTTGTGCCCACCGTGTATGAATCGGGGAGGGAGTCGATTTCGGCAGAGGAGACACTGTGTTTTGGCGCCCACCGTGTATGAATCCGGGTGAGAGGCGGTTATGTCACGTTAGAGTGAAATTACAATTCTACCCCTATCGAAACCTATAGGAATCGAGCCGATAGGCTTTGTGTGGCAGGGATAGGCAGTTGTAATTTCCATCTCGTAGATTTTGGTTTCAGGCGGTTACTGCGACTTTCCCCGCTTCGTTCAAATTTTGCAGAGTGCATGTTTACCGTGCCAACTCAATTCGAATCCCGTTTGTATTCTATTTTTTTGGGCAGGATCCATTTTCAATTGGAATAAAATTATATATACATCATTTATATATATATACTTTCAAAAGCACAACAAAGAACTCTGCTCCTTTATATGTATAATATGATTTACAAATATAATGATCTCGAAATCATTAGGTTGAATTCAAAAAAATTAAACCAAATTATGTTCTACTAAAATGTATGGATCAGTAATATCTACATATTAAATAACATAGATGCGCGTGAATTCATATGAGTATCATGTTTGAGAGATTAATTTTGTTCAAGAATGGATTACATGTATCATCATCTCGAATTCAAATATTTGAATCCCTTTTATGTTGACTCCTTTCATGCCCATCTCTCGCGCATGCATGCTCCTTCATGTAGCTATCACTCTCTTTTCTCCAGCTCACCCGCACACTCACTTCAATTTTCTCCTATCCTCGCAAACATGGTCTCTCGACGTCTCCCTTGAGAAGTGTCACACTCTCCCTATCATTATACATTACACGGTTTTCATTATCTCTCATGTCTCTACCATTCTCTGGTATCACTAGGTACCTAAGCTTTCTATTTCACCGCCACACACACAGTCTCCACTCATCTTTCACTTTGTCTTTCTCTCTATGGGATTCTCTCACACACCCTATATTTCTCTATATATGACTCATACCACTAAAATTACTCTCTCTCCTGCAGACACAACATTTGTTGCGGTCTCCTTTCCGTCTCCATCCCAGACTGACATTATTCATTTGTTTACCGATTAGACAAACTCCCCCCTCTCACACACACACACACACGCAACTCCTGCTTCCACTCCCCTTCCCGACTACCATCTCTCACACACACACACACAAAACCCTCGCTTTCGCACCCCCGACTCATATTTCTCTCACAAACATTTATCGACTAGCCTCTAGATAGGTTTATACACCCGCACACTCGTGCTTCCACTATCGCATACATGTCTCTCTCCCGCTCCTTGTATCTATGTAGATTTTTCTTCCCTTCTTGAGACACGCCCTCTCAATCATGCACACACACACTATCGCCTCATTTTAAGTTGATACCTCTCGCACACACACTCTTTGTGTCTTTGTCACACATGCACTCTGTCCTCCTCCTCTCTCCCTCTCTCTCACACACACACATGGGCTTTTTGCAACAACTAGCAAAATGCCCATGCGTTGCACGGAATATTAAGATGCATGTGTATGAGTAGTTTATCTTGTGGGACAAAAGGATGAACGAGGGAAGGCCTTATTTGCAAATGTGGAGAGGGTGTGGGTATCTTTTTGCAAAATTGCCATAGTTTCCTTCCTATCCGTCAGATATAGATTGGACGGCCTATATTGTAGGATGGAAGGCACACCATCATCACCGACTATGCTTTTTATAGGAGTAGAGATAAAAACAGATTTGGTGATGATGTGGGCCTGCCATCCTGCAATATAGGCCGTCCGATTTATATCTGATGGATAGGAAGGAAACTATGGCAATTTACCCGCACTCCTCTCCACATTTGCACATAAGGCCTTCCCTCGTTCATCCTTTTCTCTCACAAGATCTTGATGTTCCGTGCAACACACGGACATCTTGCTAGTAAGATTAGAAATTAGACATATACCACTTCTCGAATCTTGAAACCAACAACATTCTTCCCTTATTTCATCAAAACCGCCAAAGGAATATATTTTGAGTGAAACATAACATATTTTTAGTGATATACGTATTTCAAAACTAGACTCTTTTTTCTATCAAATCAGTGAATATTTATTAATCTACTTTGATCGTGTGGCAACGCATTGGCACATTGCTAGTAGTTATTACCACTGTATAATTTTTTGGACACCAAACAAACGGTGGAGTACATATACAAAGAGAAGAGGTGCACGCACGCAGTCGGTCTCTCGCTGTCTCGCACACATGGGAGTTACATAAAGGCACCATTAACAAATAAACCCTAAGACCCTAGGTGCACGATTGCTGCATGCGCGGGTACCGAGTACATGGTGGAGCGCACATTTGTAGGAATAGTCAGCTCGCGTGATAATTTGATCCGTAGGAGTTGATGGTTGGGACCATAGGTGAACGACCTAGAGGCGGTGGCTCGCCAGTTGCCATAGATTGAGTAGCCACGTTTAAAATATCATTTTTAGCGGGGTTAAGAGTTTTGATTTTCAATGGCGTGCCATAAGTACTAAGTAGTTTTTAGAACGATTGGTATGGAGCGAAAATGGAATTCATAACTACTAGTACCTCCTTGGCGTATCGTTGTATGGGTTTATGTTGCGAGATGTTGAACCTGGTAGTTCTAGGGCAAATACTATGGTTTAGATGTTGGTCTTCAGTAAGGAAAATCGGAAGGGGGAAACCCTTCTTTGATCAAAAAAAACTACTATCTCCGTTCTGGTTTACTAGTCCCCATCGTATTTTGGGTCAAAATTTGTCCATGAATTTTACTTTTAAATGTGAATGGAAAACGAGATTTTGTTATACCCAAACAAAAAAGGACTGGAGGGAGTGATTGCTCTGACACGGACGCGACCTCTCATAGCACAGGCATTGAACCGGCACGCCGGCCAAGAGGACCCCACTCGCTGCAGCCCGGTTGAACACGCCTCCTCACCGCATGCAACCAGCTTCAGACTGCCCCGTCTGCCTCCATTGAATCCGCGCGTGTGCCGGCAACACATCCTTCTGCGAGCCGGCCGGCATTTTAGAACACAAAAAATGACCAAAATATCATTAATTACACATGGTCTTGACTTGTTGTGTTCGGACTGGTAGCAGGAACTAGAGGTTTTTCTTTATTTATAACTCTCCTCACATTTTTTTAGCTTTGAAGTGAATCATGGTTGTGGACATTATATATGAATGTGCAGATATCTGTGAACATGAGTTTGATGTCGAAGTTGAACTTGGAATGTCAGGCTTGCACGTGAACTATACCATATCCAATGCTTCGTTTGTTATTGTTTGGAAAGTAATTGATGTTATTACATGACCCGAAAAAAATTATTTTGTGCCACATCAGTAGATGCAGGGACATCACAACAGGCATGCTGACTGGATAAACATTTGAACCTAGCTATTATGAAGGAAATTTTGTATTGACAATAGTTTTAGATAGCAGGAGACGCCTAGCCTGCTCTGCCTCTGCTAGCTTATTTCTGGCTTCTTCCATCTGTTCTTTGGCTTGGATGAAGAGAGCATTTGATTGCTCTTTTCACTTCTTCAGGAACTCAGCTACATTCTCAAGGGCTGTTGCATGCTTTCTTTCAGCCTTTACTAGAGCCACGAGGACATGAACAACTGACGACTCCACCTGGCTTGTGTGTAATCCAGCATCATCTGGGAATTTGCACCTTGTGTCTAATCCAGCATCACTAGGGAACTGGCACCTTGTGTGTAATCCAGCCTCATTTTGGAAACATGATCTCGAGGTTGACCATACTTCCCTCCTCGCGGGAACTGCATCCTGACATGAAGTTACTTCTTCTTAGATCAGTACTTAGAGCAACCCAGATCCATTTAGTAGAAGCCAGATAAACAAGACTCGGAGAAGTGAATTCAAAAGGAAAAAAATATAAAAATAGACTACAAGGAGAGAACACCCACTTCCTACATCAAGCTAAAAATGAAAGCATTAGGACGATTAAGACTCTTCTTATTACACGTCGAAGAACATGAGGCTAAGAGAAACAAAAACTACAACATATACACATCGAAGAACACGATGCTAAATGAAAGTAATTGAAAGGGTGTTACTTACCAAAGCTTGTTGTACAGGTTCGGTGCATCTCCTCTTTAACTTGCCACGCTCCTTGAAGATGTCCCCAATATCCTGTGTTTGGCCTCCATTGCTCCTCTGCATGTTCGCACTCGTGGTTTTAAAATCTCAACATGGCAAGAAAATTATACTACTAGTAATACTCATGCATCTTCTGGGCAACATTAGAGCACTCGTCTACCATGTTAGAGCATCTCCAACAGAATCGCAATGCACGATGCTTTAAAAAAGCATTTATAGTGCTGAGATCGAGAAGTAGAGATAGAGAGTAGAGACTATAGAGTAGAGGATAGTTCTCAGCATAGATAGATAAAAAGATAGATAATTCAACTACTCCTCGTCGTCCGACTCCTCGGTGATGTCCTCCTCCGACGTCTGAATCTAGGCGTGAAGATACCGATCATCGTTGGATTCCCAGGGCGACGCTGCTCCTAGCCTCATGTTGAATTGAGCGTCCGCTTTTCGCCTATGCTTGTCCTCGCGATAGGCGGCTCGCTCCACCCTCCTCTTCTTCCTCTCCGCCCTCCTTTGGGTGTAGAACTCGCACTCGTTGATGATGTCCTGCGGGAAGCGTTGGCGCCACAGCGCCATGGCTTCCTCGTCCATCTCGGCGATGCCGAGACAGTGCTCCCCCTCCGATTGTCGCGACGATCCTCGTCGGTGATAAGCCGCGGCAGAGGTGCGAGCTCCTGCGCTCGCTCCCGCGTCGGCACGTTGGGGAAGTTCACTGTTCTATGAGGCCACGGGAGGCGCCATGCCGCCACGTCATACGCGCGGGCGGCCTTGTTGGCGGTGTTGAAATTTCTGAGGCCGAGGCGCATCCCGTGGAACCGGATCTCGGTGGAGAAGCCGTCGGAAGGGCGCATGCGGACGCCGTGGTATCCCTAAGTTTCCCGGCAACGCGGCGGCATGGTGGAACGGCAGCAGCGAGGCGAGAAAGAGCAGGGAGAGAGCGGTGGCAAGGCACAGAGGGGGGAGAGAGCGGTGGCAAGGCACAGAGCGGTGGGAGGGCATTGGATTTTATAAAGCACGCCGGACGCCGCGCGCCAAAACTAGCGCACGCCCGGCCTTGTTTTCCCGCGCGCGCGATCCTTTCCCGACGTCCCTGCTATCTCTACTCTCTTCTCTACTGTTATATTTATTTTATATTTAATATTTATCTCTACTTCTCTAATCTCTATGTTTTTTCTTTTAAATAACAGAGTTGGTGATGATGGTGTGCCTGCCATCCTGCAATATAGGTCGTCCGATTTATATCCGACGGATAGGAAGGAAACTATGGCAATTTTGCAGAAAGATACCCACAACCCTCTCCAGGTTTGCAAATAAGGCCTTCCCTCATTCATCCTTTTCTCCCGGAAGATAAACTACTCATACAAATGCATCTTGATGTGTGCAATGCATGGGCATCTTGCTAGTTCTAAAAAACTTTCCATCATTTGCCACACTACTGGTTGCAGATGATGAACCTAACCAAGCACGGCGCGATACAAGAGTGACGCACAATTACAAGCTGATATTCTGTTGGACAATGGAGGCTATAACCAATTACTTTTACGGGAACAATAGCAACCAGGAAATTTGAAGGGTAGGTATGAACAAAATTGGAATTGCACATGTTGTGCTAAGTAATTCAATGCGCACATTACCAATCGAGGAGGAGAACGATGGTCGCGGCGGCCTCTATGCATCATGGTCAGCAACGGGAGTCAGTTCATTGTCCACGACGGGGGTGCTTCTGCGCTTGGCGTCGGCTTCCGGGAAGCAGATCCAAGACCGTGGAAGATGGTGTCGGGGAAGAGGCTCTGTGTATGACGACGATGGTGGACCGGCTCTAGTGCGGCGTACGAGGTCGTCGATGAGGCAGATGCCCTACGATGGATAAGTGCGACGATGTAGAAGGGGAGAAGCACGAAGGCTGCGGTGCCGTGGAGAAGTCTATTTTGTGGTGGGGATAGAAAATGGGGAGTATTCAGGTGTACTACTCTGGGTGCCGGGGTGGGTTGGCTGGGTAGGGTGAACCTGAAGTTATGAAAACAGCCCCCTACCAAGCGTCATCCGTAGGCCTGTTCCGAAGGTTGTGATGGTAACTTCCCACTGCTCGAATCAGGGTCCGGGAGATTTTCCCGCGGACCTCGAAATTTTGTGACACTGAA
The DNA here is from genome assembly GCF_018294505.1 of Triticum aestivum. Lineage (NCBI taxonomy): Eukaryota > Viridiplantae > Streptophyta > Magnoliopsida > Poales > Poaceae > Triticum > Triticum aestivum. The sequence continues at coordinate 205,330,622 of NC_057801.1, read as the reverse complement.
CTCCACGTGGGGCATGCTGGGTGATTCGGCTAAGCAACTAGCGAGTAGTACTAGTAACTACTAGTACTCCTTCTGTTTTTATAACCTCTACATATTAGGTTTGACCGAAGTCAAACTTCCTAAAGTTTGACCAAGTTTATAGAAAAATATAAACATTTACCATAACAAATATGTATGATGTGAAAGTGCATTCAATAATGAATCTAATGGTATTTATTTGTTATTGTATATGTTAATATTTTTTGTTATAAACTTTCTGAGAGTTTACAAAACTTGACTTTGACCAATGCTAATACGCGGACTTAAATAAAAACGGAGGGAGTACACATTTGTTTTCTTAGTTTGTAGTGAATTGATCATTTATTGTAATTGTGAAATAAATATATTAGACTACTGACTTCGAATGAAATGGTCTATACAATTCAATAGTTACAATCATTGTCGAATTCCAAGATGTATACGAGGTCTATAGTACTTCACAATATGCTCAAACTCACATAATCCCAATCAAATGAGAATCTAAATGCATTTCATAGTTATTACTTTGTAGGATGCAACAAAACCAACCATAACTCTACATCATCCATTATAAAAGCAACATTTTGAACACATCCCAATGTGTGAATGAAACGTGTAGCGAGAGCTTGCGAAGATAGAGCAGATAGGGTGGGAAAGATTGTAAGTATGTGGACGAGAGAGTAGGAGACAAACCTAATGAGAGAGAGAGAGAGAGAGGAAGAAGTTAGGTCTGTGAGAAAGATGGAGACATGTAATATACGTGAGATGTGTGTGCATCCGGATTTTGTACACGTGGAAGGAGAAGAGACAACAGGTTCGATGAGAGAGCTGGAAAAACATGGAAAAGAGGGGAAGGATCTCATGGGTTGAGGGATTGATAATTTTGTGCGGGGGAGAGAGGGATTGGTAATTTTGTGCGGGAGAGAGAGGGTGGGGGGAGGAGTCAGTCAGTCGTCGTCACATCGTCTTACTTCCAAATGTCCCCGCATTCTCTAGCACAGTGTGGTCGCCGTCTTCGATCTCCTCAATGCCCTCTTTGAAGATTGAGGTGTTGTGCATGCTGGGGTGCAGAGAAGCACAAGTGAGAGTGGTCGCCATATAACCTTTGATGGGGATGAATTGTGTGCCAGGGGGAGGGTGTGTGTGTGGTGTGTGTGTGTGTGTGTGTGTGTGCGTGCGTGCGCGCGCGCGTGTGTGTGTGTGTATGTGTGTGTGTGTGTCAGATATTGAGAGAAAACAAACCTATGGAGAGAAATGTGTGTGTATGTGACGGAAAGCTACATGCTAAACAGGGTTTTCACGAAGAGATTGTGCGTGAGAGATAGAGAGCGATGTGCGGGCCTTGAGGTGGGCAGGGGCCGGGTGAGGGTGTCAAAATGTGTGCGTTGATTCATGTGTTACATGTGATCATGCGAGGGACGGACGAATCGAGAGAGATGGTTGTTGTGTTACGGATGCTCCTCTCTCTCTCTCTCTCTCTCTCTCTGTCCCACACACACACACACAAGTAAAATATAGGACCGTTCTCTCATGTATACACAACGTATCGACATCTGTCTATGTCTCACTCATGCATGATCATTTGCACATTCACACCTCTTTATGTCTCTATCACACGCACACCGTCTCCACATTGCCCTTCCACCACAACACACATATGGACACATACACACATTCTCTCTCAGTCACACACACAAAATCAGTATTAAAAAAAACTAGGGCACACCAAAAATGTCCAAATCCAAATAAACATGAATTGGAGCTAAATTCAAATATATCGAAATATTGTAGCGTCAAGAACTTATCTAGGAAAAAAAAGTTGAGTAATATTCGGGGATTGTTTTTCCACACACAAAAAGGTTCGGTGGATGTCCTTCGAGCGCGACACGGTGACGCACCGTTCGATCGACCGCGCGGCCATGGTTCATGCACTTGCACAGGATTCCGTATCGTGGCTGTGGTAACTAATATAAGTGCTTCCTCAGTCTAATGTTTACGTGTACTAGTATGGTTTTCTTTTAAGTTTGACCAACCCTATATAAAACTAAACTAAGCTCCCATACGTGCACTCATCAATATGCTGCCGCCGTCGTTGTGCATGCCGGTGCCTGCCTGCTCCGGCCAACAATTTCTCGCCCATCACCGCCGTGTCGCCGCCATCCCTATGCCATGAAGCTGAAGGCTCGCCCGCTCATGTCATCTGCAGTCCCTACTCGCGATTCGTCACGCTGGAAAGCACGCGAGCAGCTGGTGGAGCCGCGTCTTTGCATGCAGCGTACGAAGAGGAGGACGAGCGCGTGTTCCAGCACGCCGACGAGGAGGAACTAGCGTGTCATTGTCATCTCCGCCCGCGCGGAGGAGGCGCGCATGGTGGCTGTCATGGCGGAAGCCGGTCGCGCCCGCGCTGAGCCCGCAAACCGGGTGCGGATGCGGAATCTACCTTCGAGACCTTGAATGCCACGTGGATGCTGCAATCTGAAGGAGCAATTTGGGTCAGTCGACTCTTGTGAGCCGTTGGATGCAACATGGATGGCTTGAAGGGCTTCTTCAACCTCCGAAATTGATGCACAGTTCATCTATTCAGCCCGCCACATGCCTCACCACCTGCCGCTGCCCCGCCCTCCCCTGAACCGCCTGGCACCGCCATGCTCCCCCCACCCCCGCCATCCGTTTAACCCCGGGCACGATCCATTTTTTCCAGCGAATCGCATTCCACACCCAACACTCATAAGATAGATCATGGGCACCCTGCCACCCTAATATAGATACTGGGGTAGCTTCTCTGTCGCCTTCTTCCTTCGCTCCGTTGAACTTCTTTCACAAATCGACTGCCCAAATTATACTACTAGTATGAACGTATTAAGTACAGTAGGAACATGAAGATACGAGCAGTAGTACCAACTGTAAGAAGAACAGTAGTAAGACATAGTACTAGTACTACTGTATGTACTAAAGAGTTCAAATAACAAGAAAGAACATAAACATAGTTCTGCTGGGGGCTCAGCACAACACACCCCTGAAAATAAACTAAGCAACTAGTCCGCTTGACACTGGAGTAGAACCAGCATGAGCGACGGCACTGCCACCTTACTCGGAGTCAGAGTCCACGTCCTCGATTTCGTCCTCGTCCCTCTTCCTCTTCCTCTTCGCCGACGCTTCTTTGCTTGAACCGGACACTGGGCTCTGCTTCTTCATCCAACCCTTGTAGATATTTAAACAAAGGTAGGCATCCATTGCTGCGTACAGGATGTGGTCTTCATCTAATGTCTTCGACTCCAATGCATGATGAAACTCGTGGTGAGGTTTCTTCAGTTTAGCGTATGAAGGATCAATCATGGTTGCTGCCAGGGTCAGGATTGAAGGCTGAGAGGAGGACACCAGGCTTGCCTTCTGGAGATCGAAGGCCTGGCCTACAACGAGGCCTATTCGACCCAGGACATCGCTGTCGTTCCTAAAGTCTACAGTAACAAATTTCACTCTTTCGTCCTTGAGGAAGTTCTTAAAATCCTGGCACTCAACGTCGGCATGGCATATGTGGTAGACCAAGCACACGTTATGTATGCAAACCTGGATCACGGTGGGCTTCTTCTTCTCTGCCTCCTTTAGAATCTTCTCTCTTTCCAGTACTGTGGTGTACTCAAGATCTAGCCCAGCGACCCACTCATCCTTTGAACTGTTGAACATGCATAGGGAGCGAGCAAGGCATGTTTTCATCGTCGCGGATCCACGTGTGTAGATGACAATGAACTCATCGCCGGTGATGGCTCTAACCTGGTATTCAGTGGCGACCATGGAGATTTGGGAGGCCATGGATTTTGGAGGAGGGTTAGGAGAAGTTGAACTGGTGTCATGTGAAAGGACATGCATACGGAGCGAGCAAGACTGCGACTGGGAGCGAACTATTATAAGGTACTGTACTGGTAGAAGACGGGGACGAGTAGGGCGTGTGAACGGCATGGGGTTCTTGGCTTGCCCGGTGGATAAACGGCTGTAAGCCGCCAAAGAGTTCTCGAGTACTATGCGGGACCCACTAGATGTCATGTCTACTAGACCCATATCATAGGCCTGACGGTATAGCTTCTGCCTGTTCGCACACCATGTCGGCGCGTGGATGTAACTTCACTTAATTCCGTCAACCGTCGCGCCTCCCATGACCTTTGCCTCCCTCGCGCGGTCGCGCCCTTTGAGACTTTGACCGACTATAAATGAGCAACTTTTTTGCCTACTCCGCATGCATGATACTCCCTCTGGTCCTTTTTACTTCTGTCAACCGTTTGCAAAGTGTTTGACCAAATTTATACTAAATATATCAATATCTACAATACTGATTATAATGAGTATAAGAACTAAGTTTTATAATGAGTATAAAAATATTGATTTGACATTGTGAATGTTGATACATTTTTCTATAAGTTTGGTCAAAGTAGAGGTACATTGACTTCAGACAAAACTTAAATGCACAATGCAGACTAGTTCCTCCGTCCAGGTGCGTGCCATGTCCTATCTTGTCATCACAACAAGGTTAGCTATTAGAGTACTACTACCTCCCTTCTAGTTTAAAGGGCTCGATTCAAAATTTCACCTACTCTTAGCAAGATAGAGGCGGTGGAATAGTTTTTGTAGTCTGCAAAAGTACTCAACTAATGTTGTCGTTCTTCACAAAAAAATGTGTTTACCAATTATCGCATGCATGCATGCATGAACACTAGTTACTCTAACCCCCCTCTCTTCTTTAATTCTTTGCCACATCAGCATGTTTGCTATTCCTGTGTGCATGAGACCAGCTAAGATACCACCATTATCGCCAGCCTTAATCATCGCATGCAATAATTTAGTGCACCTTGAAATATGAACATGTGTGGGGCGTGTATATTTTTAATGACTTGACACTATACCTAGCTCGGCATGCAAGATGACATATTATGCACCGTTCCCCATACCTGCAGGAAGCCCGCTCGTCTCCAAATCTTTTCCTCTCCATGTGTGAAAACAATATGCCTACCAGACTCTCCTTCTCCCTCTAGCGGTCCCACCACTCCACCCCGTGTGGAAAAAATCTACATGCATGACTCTCCTCCCCCCGCGCTCGTCCAATCTATTGTGACCAACAATATTTCCAGCCCTTCCCTCCCCCGTAATTTACTCCAACAAATATGCCCACGTAGCTATTACGTTAACCACGCAACATATCTTATGGGACGCTGCTTTAGTTACTTAACTGTAGGTGCATTGGGTCATTGACATATGGGCCCAACAGGGGTCTGGCTCACATGTCAGTGAAGCAACTGGACCTGCAGTTAAGTCAGTGCAGCTCAGTCCATATCTTATGTAGGTGTGCCATTGCTCGCTATAAATACTGCACCTCCCACGGCATTCGGAAGAACGCTCACGTTCATCGCTATCTCCTCCCCCTCCCTCTCACGTCGACCACCATGGCATCACCCCTCCCAAGCCCTAGGCGCCCCTCGCTACACCGCGGACGGTCACGCATCGCTATTCCGTTCCTCGCCGCCACTAGTCAAGGAGGACGCGTCAGCGTTCAACTCCTCGCCACAACGTGTTGAGGTGGACACGTCGGCGTTCCCAATCTCGCCAGCACGCGCGTCGAAGGACGCGTCGGCTCCCCGCTACAAGGAGAACGCCGCGCCGCCCGCTGAGCCTCCCAGCCTTGGGGAGCTTTTGAAAGAAATGGATGTCGCCTTGTGGGAGGCTTTGCCTCCGGTAGAGCATGCCAAAATAAAGGCGAAGAAGAAGGCCAAGTAAGAGAAGCGCGCCACGGGGCAAGCTTCTTGGCAGTTCTATGTCACGTCCGAGAGAGTTAGTCAATTGTCTCTTTGGCAGAAGGCTCGTGCGAGGGCCGTGAGGGTGGCGGAGGACACCCGTGCCAAAGCCCTGAGTGCAGTCGGGCCCAAGCGCCTCATCTACGCTTGGCGGTACGTGGACCGGGTGCACGCTTCCAGCGAGGAGGAGTACCTGTTGGCACCGGATCACCACACCGGTGAGATTGCGCTCGCCCGCCGGCAAGCCACCAATCAGCACCTCGCGAGTTGCGAGGCTAAGGAAGAGTCGTTGTGTCGGCGCACTGGGAAACGTCCGCGCACCAGGGCACTCATGGCGCGCCGCAAGCGCTCCAGCAAGCGCTGTGGCTTTTAGTAGGAGTATAATTTAGTTTCGTTAGGTGATCTCATTAGTTTTGGGATGTAAATGATTAATACCAAATGTTCGGGAATTATTAGCGTCCTTAATTAAGTATGTAAAAGGGAAAGTTTGGAAACCTTGTATATCCGTACACATTTTGTAAGTACGTGCATATAGCACAAACTTTACTATATACTATCGCACTACACGTCTCTCTCTATATATGCTTGTAGACTGTGCTACTCCCTCCGTCAAGGTGAATATGTCATCTTTGGTTGTGCATGACCAAGAAGGAGGGAAGACTTATACACCTAGACGGAGGGAGTACTACTATAACTTATGTACGTGCAAATGCACGTTTTAACATTACGATGTGCAACGTCTTGAGCCTGCGTTGGTTTTCCTTGAAGAGGAAAGGGTGATGCAGCAATAGTAGCGTAAGTATTTCCCTCAGTTTTTGAGAACCAAGGTATCAATCCAGTAGGAGGCTCCTCAAAAGTCCCACGCACCTACACAAACAAACAAAGAACTTGCAACCAACACAATAAAGGGGTTGTCAATCCCTTCACGGCCACTTGCGAAAGTAAGATTTGTTAGAGATAGTATGATAAGATAAATATATTTTTGGTATTTTATAATATAGATTGCAAAAAGTAAAGATGCAAATAAAAGTAGATTGAAAGCTTATATGATAAAAGATAGACCCGGGGGACATAGGTTTCACTAGTGGCTTCTCTCAAGATAGCATAAGTATTGCGGTGGGTGAACAAATTACTGTCGAGCAATTGATAGAAAAGCGAATAATTATGAGATTATCTAGGCATGATCATGTATATAGGCATCACGTCCGTGACAAGTAGACCGACTCCTGCCTGCATCTACTACTATTACTCCACACATCGACCGCTATCCAGCATGCATCTAGAGTATTAAGTTCATAAAGAACAGAGTAACGCATTAAGAAAGATGACATGATGTAGAGGGATAAACTCAAGCAATATGATATAAACCCCATCTTTTATCCTCGATGGCAACAATACAATACGTGCCTTGCTGCCCCGCTGTCACTGGGAAAGGACACCGCAAGATTGAACCCAAAGCTAAGCACTTCTCCCATGGCAAGAAAGATCAATCTAGTCGGCCAAACCAAACTGATAATTCGAAGAGACTTGCAAAGATAACTCAATCATACATAAAAGAATTCAGAGGAGATTCAAATATTTCTCATAGATAAACTTGATCATAAACCCACAATTCATCGGATCTCGACAAACACACCGCAAAAAGAGTTTACATCGAATAGATCTCCACAAGAGAGGAGAACATTGTATTGAGATCCAAAAAGAGAGAAGAAGCCATCTAGCTAATAACTATGGACCCGAAGGTCTGTGGTAAACTACTCACAACTCATCGGAGGGGCTATGGTGTTGATGTAGAAGCCCTCCATGGTCGATTCCCCCTCCGGCGGAGCGCCGGCGAAGGCTCCAAGATGGGATCTCGCGGATACAGAAGGTTACGGTGGTGGAAATTGTGTTTCGTCATCTCTCTTGATGTTTTTGGGGTACGTAGGTCTATATAGGAGGAAGAAATACGTCGATGGATGCTCGAGGGGCCCACGAGATAGGGGGGCGCCCAGTAGGGGGGCGCCTCCACCCTCGTGGCCGCCTCAGCTGCTTCTTGACTTGCACTCCAAGTCCTTTGGATCACATTCGTTCCAAAAATCACGCTCCCGAAGGTTTCATTCCATTTGGACTCCGTTTGATATTCCTTTTCTTTGAAACACTGAAATAGGCAAAAAAACAGCAATACGGGCTGGGCCTCCGGTTAGTAGGTTAGTCCCAAACATGATATAAAAGTGTAAAGTAAAGCCCATAAACATCCAAAACGGGTAATATAATAGCATGGAACAATCAAAAATTATAGATACGTTGGAGACATATCAAGCATCCCCAAGCTTAATTCCTGCTCGTCCTCGAGTAGGTAAATGATAAAAACAGAATTTTTGATGTGGAATGCTACCTAGCATATTTCTCAATGTAATTTTCTTTATTGTGGCATGAATGTTCAGATCCAAATGATTCAAAATAAAAGTTCATATTGATAAAAGAAATAGTAACACTTCAAGCATACTAATCAAAGCAATCATGTCTTCTCAAAATAACATGGCTAAAGAAAGTTCATCCCTACAAAATCATATAGTTAGGCTATGCTTCATTTTTGTCACACAAAGATGTTCCCAATTCTATACCCCCGATGACAAGCCAAGCAATTGTTTCATACTTAAATAATCTCAAACTTTTTCAACCTTCACGCAATACATGAGCGTGAGCCATGGATATAGCACTATGGGTGGAATAGAATATGATGATGGGGATTGTGTGGAGAATACAAAAAAGGAGAAAGTCTCACATTGACGAGGATAATCAACGGGCTATGGAGATGCCCATCAATTGATGTCAACATGAGGAGTAGGGATTGCCATGCAACAGATGCACTAGAGCTATAAATGAATGGCTCAACAAAAGAAACTAGTGGGTGTGAATCCAACTTGCTTCCTCACGAAGACCTAGGGCATTTGAGGAAGCCCATCGTAGGAATATACAAGCCAAGTTCTATAATGAAAAATTCCCACTAGTATATGAAAGTGACAACATATGAGACTCGCTATATGAAGAACATGGTGCTACTTTGAAACACAAGTATGGAAAAAAGAGATAGTAACATTGCCCCCTTTTTTTATTTTCCTTTTTTTCTTTTTTCTTTTTTGGCCTTTTTTGGCCTTTCTTTTTTTCCTTTTTGGCCTTTCTCTTTTTTATTTAGGGAAAATGCTCTAATAATGATGATCATCACACTTCTATATATTTACAACTCATGAATTACAACTCAAAACTAGAATAAAATATGACTCTATGTGAATGCCTCTGGCGGTGTACCGGGATGGGCAATGAATCAAGAATGACACGTATGAAAATTTATGCATGGTGGCTTTGCCACAAATACGATGTCAACTACATGATCATGCAATGGCAATATGACAAAAGTAAGTGTGTCATGATGATGAACGGAACGGTGGAAAGTTGCATGGCAATATATCTCGGAATGGCTATGGAAATGCCATAATAGGTAGGTATGGTGGCTGTTTTGAGGAAGATATAAGGAGGTTTATGTGTGATAGAGCGTATCATATCACGGGGTTTGGATGCACCGGCGAAGTTTGCACCAACTCTCAAGGTGAGAAAGGGCAATGCACGGTACCGAAGAGGCTAGCAATGGTGGAAAGGTAAAAGTGCGTATAATCCATGGACTCAACATTAGTCAAAAGAACTCATATACTTATTGCAAAAATTTAGAAGTCATCAAAAACCAAGCACTACGCGCATGCTCCTAGGGGGATAGATTGGTAGGAAAAGACCATCGCTCGTCCCCGACCGCCACTCATAAGGATGCACAATCCAGGTACACTTCATGTTTCAAATTTGTTACACAACTTTAACCATACGTGCATGCTACGGGACTTGCTAACTTCAACACAAGCATTATTTAAATTCATAATCACCCAACTAGCATGACTTTAATATCACTACCTCCATATCTCACAACAATTATCAAGTATCAAATTGATCATAGCATCGAATTCACTTCCTATGATAGTATTTATTATACCCAACTTGGATGCCTACCATTCTAGGACCAATTTATAACCATAGCAAATACCATGTTGTTCTAAAATACTCTCGAAATAATATAAGTGAAGCATGAGAGACTAGCAATTTCTACAAAATTAAGCCACCGTCGTGCTCTAAAAGATATAAGTGAAGCACTAGAGCAAAAACTATCAAGCTCAAAAGATATAAGTGAAGCACATAGCATAATCTAGCAAATTCAATCAAGTGGGCTTCTCCCAAAAGGTGTGGACAGCAAGGATGATTGTGGTAAACTAAAAAGCAAAGACTAATATAATACACGACGCTCCAAGCAAAACACATATCATGTGGCGAATAAAAAATATAGCTCTAAGTAAAGTTACCAATGAACGAAGACGAAAGAGGGCGGATGCCTTTCCTCTGGGGCCGGATCCCCAAGCTTAGGCTTTTGCCACTCCTTATTCCGTAGTCCATCAAAGCTTTGCCCAAAACTTGAAAACTTCACAACACAAAACTCAACAGGAAATCTTATAAGCTCCGTTAGTGAAAGAAAACAAAACCACCACATAAGGTACTGTAATGAACTCATTCTTTATTTATTTTGGTGTTAAACCTAATGTATTCCAACTTATCTATGGTTTATAAACTATTTTACTAGCCATAGATGCATCAAAATAAGCAAACAACACACGGAAAACAGAATCTGTCAAAAACAGAACAGTCTGTAGCAATCTGTAACTAACGCAAACTTCTAGAACTCTAAAAATCCTACCAAAATAGGAATTCCTGGACAATTTGTCTATTGATCAGCAGCAAAAAGAATCAATGCAAAAGCACGTTTCTGTGATTTCACAAACCTAAATTCGTGCGCGCAAAGTTTCTGTTTTTCAGCAGAATCAAATCAACTATCATCATAGGTTATCCTATAGGTTCTACTTGGCACAAACACTAATTAAAACATAAAAACACATCTAAATAGAAGGAAGATGTAAAATTTATTACTAAACAGGAACAAAAACAAAAAACACAAATAAAATTGGGTTGCTCCCAACTAGCGCTATCGTTTAACGGCCCTAGCTAGGCATAAAAGCGAAGATAGATCTAAGTTGTGCCATAATAATAAGATAGGTCTTGAAAACTCATCTCATATTCTCTACGTTCGGCAGCAAGTTTTCTTTGAGGCAAACAAAAGTAATCAAAGGGGCTAAATTTAGCGGGACAAAAGTCCCCAAGATCAATCTCAGGAGGAACGGGTTCCTCCTTTGGCCCTTCATAATACACAACTAATTCATCACTAAAAGCATTCTTTTGGCAAAATATCGTGAGCCTATACTCAAGAAAGTATCCTAGCTCATTATTTCAAAGAGAAAAATCATTATTAAGTTTGGAAATTCTATCAACCAAGACATTGGTAGGAACCTATTTTCTAAGGTTTTCATTGAAAGCAACATAGTCCGAAGATTGAAAACGCCTAATTTCCTCTTGATCAAAGAGGATCGCCTCTATGGGAGGACGACCGGCGTCCACCCTATAGTGCGCAAAGATTTCTTTGGCCTCTCTTATAATAAATTAAACTCATGAGCCAAAAAGATAGTAACGACGCACTTAACAGAACAATGCTCAATATTGGAAAATTCTAGAAAAATTCTTTGTATGCAAGGATGCATATGCATAAATTGTCTTTCAAGTTCAATTACAAGCATAGCGATAGCATCCGCAAGACTACTAGTCCTATGAAGAATCGAACCACCCATGGAAGGTAAAGCACCGACACAAGTAAAGAAATCTTGAATAACACCTTTTCCAATAATGTTACCACTACCGATTCGAAACCTTTTAGTATGCAAGATAGGGGGTTCTTCAGCCGAAGCCTCAAAATTTTCCATGTTATCATTATTGTCCATATCGACGATAATCTCCCCAATTTCAGACATAACTGCAAACAAAATCAAGGAGGAAGAAATCAAGCGAAAGAGAGAGGAGGAGATTGGGAAAGAGAGGGCGAATAAAATGGCAAGTGTGAAGTGGGGGAGAGGAAAACAACAGGCAAATGGCAAATAATGTAAATGCGAGGGAGATGAGTTTGTGATGAGTACTTGGTATGTCTTGACTTGAGCGAAGACCTCCCCGGCAACGACGCCAGAAATCCTTCTTGCTATGTCTTGAGCTTGCGTTGGTTTTCCTTGAAGAGGAAAGGGTGATGCAGCAATAGTAGCGTAAGTATTTCCCTCAGTTTTTGAGAACCAAGGTATCAATCCAGTAGGAGGCTCCTCAAAAGTCCCACGCACCTACACAACCAAACAAAGAACTCGCAACCAACGCAATAAAGGGGTTGTCAATCCCTTCATGGCCACTTGCGAAAGTGAAATCTGATAGAGATAGTATGATAAGATAAATATATTTTTTGGTATTTTATAATATAGATGCAAAAAGTAAAGATGCAAATAAAAGTAGATTGAAAGCTTATATGATAAAAGATAGACCCAGGGCCATAGGTTTCACTAGTGGCTTCTCTCAAGATAGCATAAGTATTACGGTGGGTGAACAAATTACTGTCGAGAAATTGATAGAAAAGTGAATAATTATGAGATTATCTAGGCATGATCATGTATATAGGCATCACGTCCGCGACAAGTAGACCGACTCCTGCCTGCATCTACTACTATTACTCCACACATCGACCGACTCTTGCCTGCATCTAGAGTATTAAGTTCATAAAGAATAGAGTAACGCATTAAGAAAGATGACATGATGTAGAGGGATAAACTCAAGCAATATGATATAAACCCCATCTTTTTATCCTCGATGGCAACAATACAATACGTGCCTTGCTGCCCCTGCTGTTACTGGGAAAGGATACCGCAAGATTGAACCCAAAGCTAAGCACTTCTCCCATGGCAAGAAAGATCAATCTAGTAGGCCAAACCAAACTGATAATTCGAAGACACTTGCAAAGATAACTCAATCATACATAAAAGAATTCAGAGAAGATTCAAATATTTCTCATAGATAAACTTGATCATAAACCCACAATTCATCGGATCTCGACAAACACACCGGAAAAAGAGTTTAAATCGAATAGATCTCCATAAGAGAGGGGGAGAACATTTTATTGAGATCCAAAAAGAGAGAAGAAGCCATCTAGCTAATAACTATGGACCCGAAGGTCTGTGGTAAACTACTCACAACTCATCGGAGGAGCTATGGTGTTGATGTAGAAGCCCTCCGTGGTCGATTCCCCCTCCAGCGGAGCACCGGCGAAGGCTCAAAGATGAGATCTCGTGGATACAGAAGGTTACTGAAAGTGCTAGTATCGACTAGAGGGGGGTGAATAGGCAATTTTTATGAAAGTCTTCAAAACTTGGAAGTTTCGAAGACAAACAACAGAAATAGCTTAATTAATATGCAGCGGAAGATAAACTACCCTAAACAAGCCATAGTCAAGTATGTAATGATGTGAAAGTACAGGACTAATAGCAGTCAGGTAGTAAGGATCAGTATGGAAGGTAGTGTGAAGCCAATCAACAATAGTAGTCAAGCAATGAAGTCAAACAGATAAATAGATAGGCAATGACTTCATGAAGACAAACTAAAGTAAAGGTTGGGAAGGGATAGAACCAGTTGCTTGTTGAAGACACAGGATTTGTTGGACCAGTTCCAGTTGCTGTGACAACTGTACGTCTAGTTAGGGAGGCTGAGATTTAACTCAGAAGACCGTGTCTTCACCTTATTCCCCTTGAGCTAAGGACACCCAGTCCTCGCCCAATCACTCTGGTAAGTCTTCAAGGGAGACTTCCAAACCTTCACAGACTTCGTTCACCGGCAATCCACAATGACTCTTGGATGCTCAGAACGCGACGCCTAACCGGCTGGAGGATTCACAGTCCTCAAGTGTAATAAGTCTTCAGGTCACACAGACAGAAAGACTTCAGTGATGCCTAACACTCTTTGGCTCTGGGTGTTTGGGCTTTGTCCTCGCAAGGATTTCTCTCTCTCAAATGCTTCGAGGTGGGTTGCTCTCAAACGACAAAAGCCGTGCACAAACTCTGAGCAGCCACCAATTTATGGTGTAGGGGGTGGGCTATTTATAGCCACTAGGCAACCCGACCTGATTTGTCCAAAATGACCCTGGGTCACTAAGGAACTGACACGTGTTCCAACGGTCAGATTTCAAACACACGCGGCAACTTTACTTGGGCTACAAGCAAAGCTGACTCATCCAGCTCTGGATAAGATTTGCTCTCATTGTCTTCGCTCGAAGACATAGGATTTGAGTTGAGCATCACTTCAGTCACTCTGACTTAGTTCACTTGGACCCCACTTAACAGTACGGTGGTTCCTATGACTCAACAAAGAAGAAAAGGAAACAACGAAACCACACAGTCTTCGCGCTCCATAGTCTTCACGCAATGTCTTCTCATGTCATAGTCTTCAATATGAATATCTTCTCATACCACCATTGTCTTCAATGTCTTCATACATTTTTAGGGGTCATCTCCGGTAGGTAAACCGAATCAATGAGGGACACTACCTGCGTTATCCTGCAATTCTCACAAACGCATTAGTCCCTCAACCAACTTTGTCGTCAATACTCCAAAACCAACTAGGGGTGGCACTAGATGCACTTACAATCTCCCCCTTTTTGGTGATTGATGACAAACTGGTTGAAGTTTTCAACGGGGATAAAGTATGTGAAATTGTAAGGATAGGGAATTGTCTTCATAAGTTGCAAGGGCTCCCCCTGAAGATGTGCATATAAGTAATTTGCTTTTGGAATGCAAATGCACATGGCAGGTTGTACTTGTGGAGATCCACTTCAACTTATGAAGATAATTCATCATGCATGAAATGATATAGCAAGTAGAATGACATGCATAATGAAAAATGGACGTCTGCAGAATGATCTAAGTGCGGAAGTTATCATCGCACATGCGGAATTTATCATCGCATCATAGTAAAGCAAATAAGTAGCAGAAGTAGCAGACGACCATCAAGTTTAGGTGTTACAACTCAAAGAACCAAATGTTTCAAAACGCAAGAGTTGTAAGCACGCAGCAAAATATAATGCAACCGCCCATATGAACCCGCTTGAAGACTATCAACTCATACGCTTCTCCCCCTTTTGTCAGTAAGGACCAAAAAGGTTTGAAGACATAGAGCATCTACTCGTCATCATGAGTAGGTGAATCAGCAGGGTTGTCGTCGTTGGTTGGCGGTGCAGATGAACTTGGTGCAGTGTCGATGCGCGCAGTAGTAGGAGGTGGTGAAGTAGCATCATCTTCATCATCGATCACTCTGGCATTTACCGTTGCCGCGGAGGAAGAATATTCAGAGTCTTCAAGAGATGGAGTGCGACGTAAGACAGCAGTCCATGGAGGAGTGGAGTCAAACTGGAATCTTTCATTGAAGCCATCGTCTTGAAGATCAGCTTCAGCGCTGAGCAGGGTCAAACTCTTCCATGATCACCAGCAAGTTTCATGAGCAACAAAGGCATTCTTGGTGGCAAGGTTGCGAATGCGATTGACATCCACCAAGAGGCTTTGCATCTGTCTCTTGAGCCAGAAATGATGCTTATCCTGTTTCTGATGAAGGGCCACAAGAAGTTCTCGGTCATTGAGAACGCGAGAACACTTCCGAGGCCTTTGTGCAATGGTGCTTTCAGTGGCTTCAGTGGGTGCTCTGTGAGGCAGATGAGTGTTACCAGCCAGTGGATAGATTCGTGTCGCTGCTTGAACACATTCAATAGGCGGAGTGAAGCTTTAGTGCTCAATATTCTGAAGACAAAGTGGCGTCTTGGCAGGGTCAGAGTATATAGCATCAACTGACATATCAACCTCTGGCAGAAATATTATATGATTGCGAGCAGAGGGCTGATAATTGACAGATGAGTGTCGCTTGATGAGGCGCATGACCCATGGAGCATAAAACTTCAGACCAAATAGGTCAGAGCCAGAAGCAGCAAGTTGCCTGATGAAGAATTCCTGAGTGTTGAAGCTGATGCCATTGAGAATATAGAAGACCAAAGTCTTCATAGCTCCTTCAAGCTTGGCCGCTGATGAATGTCCTTTGACTGGCCATAGAGTTCGCCTGATGATATGATATATGGTGCGAGGCAGATACTCAAGGTCTTCAACAAAGAAATCTGTTGGATATTCAGCGTCAGATGGCAAAGGCTTCATCATGCTCAACATCTGGCTCATATTGGGTTCTGGCTTATGGAAGATGCTCTCCACAGCATTGCGGTGTAGCTGACAGTCAGGTTCATATAGTTCTCCAGGAGTGGCTAGCCCTGTAAGCTCAATGATATCCATAGCTTTGGCTTCATGATGAACATTTCCAGTCATCCACTCGAGAACCCTGTCTTGATGTCTCTGTAGTAGCCGCGAATGTGCAGAGTGGCATAGAATTGAAGCAATAGCTCTTCATTCCAATGTTCTTTGTCTGTCACAAAGTGGAGCAGACCAGCATCACGAAAGCAATCAAGTGCTTCTTCTAAGCACGGCAGTCCAGCAATGGCTTCAGTGTCAAGGCGCATATGAGGGAAAATGCGCCCTTGATCATATAGTACGCAGGAGTAATAGCTTCTCTGCTGATAGCTCCAGAACCGATCTGATGATATCCTTGGCTTGGAGTAGGGGTTCTTGGCGCTGTCAAAGAAGGTATTGTGGCTTTTGAAGCCATTAGCATTGAAGGACCCTAGTGAGTTGGCAATACCTGGAAACCTTGGCAACCTGGGCTTTGGCTTCTGGACCTGAGGCCTATGCTCAACATGATAGTCAAATTGGGGTCCTGAGGCAGAGGGTGGAGGCACCAGAATGGGCCATCGGACAGTGGTAAGCTGACCGTGATTGTATGCTTGCTCAATGGTGTGAGGCCTTGGTGGCGGAACAGGAGCAGGGGCAACAGCTGACGTGTCAGGCTGCACAACAGGTGCTTCGGGAGCAGTTTTCATATTTTCTTCAGGTGCAGCATCCTCATGGGCTTCAGGTGTAGCATCCTCATTGGTTTCAGGTTCAGTGGCCAGGTTTGCTTCAGGCACACTAGTTGGCGCAGGCTCCACATTAGCGTCAGCCATGACTACGTCACTGGCTTCATTGGCGTTGGTGGTGGCAGCCTCAACATTGTCAACTTCCTCTTGATGAACAGGAGGATCGGGCACAGGCACGTTCACATCAGGAACTTCTTCTTCAATTACTGGGGGAGTAGGTATACGTACTTCTTCTTCATTTTCCTCGGCTGATGCAGCCGGAATGTCTTCAGCAGCATGTGCTTTAGACTCAGAGACATTCACTGTTGGAGCAGGCTCAGAAAATACTTGACGTGCAACAGGTGAACGTTGCACTTCTCCTTCTGGAACGCTCGACAGAGGGACTTGAGGCCTTTGTCCTCTGCGAAGCCTGCGAAGTGCTGGCTTCGCCTTAGGAGATGGAGTTGGCTGGGCCTGAAAGTCTTCATCCTCTTCTTGCACGGGGGGTGTAGCTTGTTGTTGTTGTTGGGGAGTACTGGGGGAGTCTTGTTGTTGTGGGTGATCAGCCCACGATGCATCCTGAGCAATTGGCCTCAAAGGATGACCAATGCTGATGAGTTCACTCTTCGTTTGAACAGGCGATGATACCACTTCATGTTCGATCTGAGGAAGAACTTCATCATCAGCTACATTGTCATCATGACCAATGTCTTCAGCAGCGCTGGGTTCAGCTGCTGGAATATCTTCAGCTTCATGAGCCTCTGCGGGAGCAGGCTCATGGACTACCATTCGTCGTTCTTGATGTTCTGACGCTGGGCAAACCACGGAAATGGGTTCAACGACTAAGGGCTCTGTGGAAGCAGCCCTAGTCTTCTTGGTCTTGCGCTTCTTCTTGGAGGGAGCGGCATCAGAGGCTTCAGTATTCTTTCTCTTTCTGGCTTCAGCCTCGGCAGCCCTCGTCTTCTTCTATTCTGAAGCTGTTGTGGTGACCTTTGGCTTCGAGCCAGTCATGCTGCTTGGGAAGATAATGCGAGGGGCTTCTTGGCTTGAAGGTTCAGGCTGTTCAGCAGGAAGCTTCTTCTTCTTCTTTGCAGCCATCCTGGGGTCAATGCCAGGACGGCCAAGTGACTTGCGCTTCTCAGCCTCATTGTAGGCGAGCACACACTTATCAGCCAAAATCTTCATGCGCTCTCGAGAGCCCTGAGCTTCTTCACGCTTCTTCAGAAAAGCTTCTTTAAGCTCATGTAGCATGACTTTGAAGTTTCTGACGTCTTGAACACTTAGCTTGGCCACATGCTTCTTGAATTGAGCCTTCTCATAATCAATCTTGTTCTTGAGCTCAACGATGCACTGAGCGAGAGCTAGCTCAGAAGCAATGGCGCCATTGAAGGAGACACTGAGGCCAATGGGAAGCTGTAAATCTTCAAAGCTGACGATTGGGGGTGTCGAACCACTCATCAATGAAATTGTGGATGATGGCCACATCAAAGAGAGGCAAGTTGTTGAAGATTTCTGCTTCTTCCTTGCTCTTTATCAGCTGCTCAAGGGCATCATCAGCAAGATCTTCATCACTTGACAGATCAATGGGTTCTTCACGCAGAATGGCGGCAGGAGTCAAGGCTCTTTGATCAGATGGTCTGACAAGTTGCTTTTTCTTCTCCGTTCTCTTGGAGACACGGGATTGATCTTCAGACTGCACACTGGCTTCAGGAGGTGCAGTGGCCAGTGGCTTCGCACGAGAAGTCTTCGGAGGTGCAGCTGATGTTGAAGCCTTTGGCTTCTTTTGCTTCTGCGGCTTTGGAAGAGGAGCAGGGGCTTCATCGGAGTCAGCATCATTGTCAGAATGATCTACTCTGGCACCTTGGACCATGATGTAGGTGATGAGGCCGTCAAGGTTGGAGAAGGGGCCGATCACATTGGGATTAGCATCACGGGAGCCGTCAGCACGGGGAGCAGAGGGACCTGGGTTGAAGTCCAAACCCAAGGACTTCTTGTTCTTCTTGGCCGAAGCCACAGCAAACTGGTAGTTGCGCTTGAAGAGAGAGTCGTCACGACACCAGAGTAGTGAGGTGGGATCTGCGTTCTCAGGCTGTGGTCCACGGACCATGCAAGGATAGAAGCCTTGGTCAATGGCTTCAGCTCTGTCTTGGGTTGAAGGCCTCGATAGAGGATATCACCCCAAGGTCTCTTGATGGCATTCTTCTCTGCATATTCCTTCGTCACAAACTTGTACTTGAACCATTCCTCAGCCCAATAGCGTCGAATCCATTGGATTCGCGTCTTCTCTGATGATAATTCTCTTCGGGATCTGTCTTGTATAGTTCTGCTAAGTCATCAGGCAGATCTTTGGATGTTCCTTCTCTGCGCTGTCTGCCACCCTTCCTTGCTGATTTTTCTGCAGCCATGAACTTCAAGCTGAATGGCTTCAATACGTTCAAAGGCTTCAGAGACTTACGCTTGCTGGTCAAGCAGGAACTGGCTTCAGGAGAATTGATATGATGCTGTAAGTATTCTGCAAACGAATGCAGACTATGAGAACCAAGGGATTCTCCCACGGACATGTACCTGTGACAGCATTAGAGATGCGAGGGAAGGGGAAGAGGTCATATGCATTCTCAGAAGATTTTGAAGATAAATCAGTTTGAAGACATTGACCTCATGATGCGAAGACATTCACTTATATAGGTGAGTTGGTTCCAGATTTGTACCAATCCGTGAATAAGTACAAGTGAGGAATCAAACTAGACAGGAAATCTAAGTGAATTGACTAGGCAGTATGAGATGCAGACAGAATAGATCTAACATTGAATAGGCAGAAACTACTTTCGGTAAACAGGATGAATCTTGAAGATCAAAAAGGTGGTAAAAATAGAGTTATAATTACCGCACGAAGAACTGCTAGATGGGAAGAATGAGAGACCGAGCAGTTCAGCCCACCGTGCCCTAACTTGGCGACGGAGGACACCTACGGCGACGGCGGAGAGGACGATGTCCGCGGCCGGCGTGAGGACGGCGTCGGAGAAGTCGCGGCAGCTAAGCGCTTCGTCGCCGGCGTCGTCGCGAGCTAGCGGTGGCGCTAGGGTTTTGACGGAGGTGGAGAGGTGGAAGAAGGATTTCTTTACCGCAGGGGACAAGTATTTATAAGTAGGTGAGAGACACAGCGCAATTACGCTGGTGCCCCTGGCGGTTCACATCTGAGGGGCACGTGGCAAGCATGCAACATACTCAGAGTTGTCCCACGTTCCCACGCCCGCCAGGCATGTCGGAGAGTTGTTCCGGCTTCTCCGGATTTCAACAATAAAGATAAGTCATTTAAAACAGATTTAATGTTTGTCTCTTTGCCTTCTGCTGACTAGGACGCAGAGAAGACATTCGACAGTTTCAATAGAATGCATATGATTTGGACAGATAGAGTTTGAGATAGGAAGCATAGAGAGGTTAGGGTCCGATCACATTCACTTAGTTCAAAAGATCCAATCTTGAAGACATAGCTATAAGTGAATGTTGTAGAGGACAGAACACTAGTATATATAGAAAGCAATCAAATCATCATAGTGTAGAAAAGTCATGAAGACAAATTGAAACTGAAGACAAACTAAATGCGAAGTCATTGCAATATAACGCCATGAGTGAAACACTTCAAACAGAGAAAGTTGGTGGTGGCGTTACCCACCGTATAGGAAGTATTAGACCCAGACACGGCGCACAATTATCGTGGCGCTCCGAAGTCAAATTCCATGTTAATGTATTCACACTCAGAGTGTAAATCTTCATTGATTGAAGATATACATTACTTTGTGTGTTGCACATCTAAGTCATCAACATGCATAAGTGTTAGGATGTGTGCCTGATCACAGGACATTAGAGGATTCCAAGATATTTAGCTCACACCGTAACTTGCAAAACCTTTTCTCATCCAAGGGCTTTGTGAAGATATCTGCCAGTTGCTCTTCAGTGTTGACGTGAATGATATCGATATCTTTCTTCATAACATGATCTCTGAGAAAGTGATGACGAATTTCAATGTGCTTTGTCTTCGAGTGTTGGACTGGATTGTTGGCTATTTTGATGGCACTTTCGTTGTCGCAGAAGAGAGGTACTTGTTTCAGGTTGATGCCATAATCCTTGAGAGTTTGCTTCATCCATAGAAGCTGAGCACAACAGGATCCAGCAGCAATGTATTCAGATTCAGCAGTTGAGAGTGATACACAGTTCTGCTTCTTTGAAGACCAACAGACAAGTGATCGACCAAGAAAATGACATGTGCCTGATGTAGACTTGCGATCCACCTTGTCACCAGCATAATCAGCATCCGAGAATCCAACCAAATCAAATTTTGAGCCCTTGGGATACCATAATCCGAGTGTTGGGGTGTAAGCCAAATATCGAAGAATTCGCTTCACAGCTAAGTGATGCGATTCCTTTGGTGCCGCTTGGAATCGAGCACACATGCAAACACTAAGCATAATATCTGGCCTAGATGCACATAAATAAAGCAAAGAACCAATCATGGAGCGGTATACCTTTTGATCGAACTCTTTACCATTGTCGTCGGGACCAAGATGGTGTTTGGCTGGCATTGGCGTCGTGTAGCCTTTGCAGTCTTCCATTCCAAACTTCTTCAGACAATCTTTGAGGTATTTTTCTTGAGATATGAAGATGCCATTTCTTTGCTGACGAATTTGAAGACCAAGGAAGAACTTCAGCTCACCCATCATGGACATTTGATATTGCTCTTGCATCATGTACCCAAACTCATCACTATACTTCTGGTTGGTGCAGCCGAAGATTATGTCATCCACATATATTTGGCACACAAACAGTTCACCATCATATGTCTTCGTGAAGAGTGTGGGATCGAGGGATCCAGGTTTGAAGCCTTTGCTCTTCAGGAAGTCTTTGATTGTATCATACCAGGCACGAGGAGCTTGTTTGAGGCCATACAGTGCTTTGTTTAGCTTGTACACCATATCAGGATGTTTTGGATCTTCAAAGCCAGGTGGTTGTGCGACATATACTTCTTCTTCAATCTTGCCATTGAGAAATGCACTCTTTACATCCATTTGATATAGCAAGATGTTGTGATGATTAGCGTAGGCTAGCAGTATGCGAATAGCTTCAAGCCTAGCAACAGGAGCAAATGTTTCATCGAAGTCAATTCCTTCAACTTGAGTATATCCTTGAGCCACAAGACGTGCTTTGTTTCTGACGACTTGACCATGCTCATCTTGCTTGTTTCGATATATCCACTTTGTTCCAATAATGTTATGCTTGCGAGGGTCAGGTCGCTTGACGAGTTCCCAGACATTATTCAGTTTGAACTGTTGAAGTTCTTCTTGCATGGCTTGAATCCATTCAGGTTCCATAAAAGCTTCAGCAACTTTCTTGGGTTCTGATATTGACACAAATGAAAAGTGCCCACAGAAGTTTGCTAGCTGTGTTGCTCTTGATCGAGTGAGCGGACCAGGTGCATTGATGCTGTCAATTATCTTCTCTATTTGAACTTCATTTGCAACACGAGGATGAACAGGACGAAGATTTTGCTCTGGCTGATCATTGTCATCATTGGGAGGATTGTCTTCGGTCTGAGCATTGTCTTCAGGTTGATTTGGTGCAGAGATGATAAGTTCCTCTTCAGGCTGTGCTTCAGAGGGCATGATTTCACCAGTTCCCATCAGCTTGATAGACTCGTTTGAAGGAGCTTCATCTAGTGTACTTGGCAGAATCTCTCTCTGTGAACCATTGGTTTCATCAAATTTCACATCCACAGTTTCAACGATTTTGTAGAGATAAAGGTTGAAGACTCTGTAGGAGTGTGAATCCTTTCCATAGCCAAGCATGAAGCCTTCGTGAGCCTTAGGTGCAAATTTTGACTTGTGATGGGGATCCTTGATCCAGCATCTAGCTCCAAATACTCTGAAGTAACTGACGTTTGGCTTCTTGCCAGTAAGGAGCTCATAAGATGTTTTGTTCAGAAGCTTATGGATGTACACACGGTTGATGATGTGACATGCTGTATCAATAGCTTCAGGCCAGAACTTTCTTGGTGTCTTGTACTCATCTAGCATTGTTCGAGCCATCTCAATGAGGGTTCTGTTTTTGCGCTCAACGATGCCATTTTGCTGAGGTGTGTATGGAGCAGAGAACTCATGAGTGATTCCCATTGTATCCAGATACAGATCAAGTCCAGTGTTCTTGAATTCAGTGCCATTGTCACTTCTGATGTGCTTGATCTTCACGCCATAATTGTTCATTGCTCGATTTGCGAAGCGCCTGAAGACATCTTGCACTTCAGTCTTGTAAAGAATTATATGAACCCATGTGTATCTTGAGTAGTCATCAACAATGACGAAGCCATAGAGACAGGCAGTTGTTGTGAGGGTGGAGTAGTGAGTAGGTCCAAATAAGTCCATGTGTAACAGCTCGAAGGGTTGAGATGTTGTCATGATTGTCTTCGAGGGGTGCTTTGCCCTTGTCATCTTTCCAGCTTCACAGGCACCACACAGATGATCCTTCTTGAACTTGACATCCTCGATGCCAATGACATGCTTCTTCTTGACGAGTGAGTGTAAGTTCCTCATGCCAGCATGTCCTAGCCTTCGATGCCAGAGCCAGCATTCTGAAGCTTTTGTGAGAAGACATACGGCAAGCTGTGGACCTGCTGAGAAATCTACCATGTATAGATCATCTTTTCGATACCCTTCAAAGACTAGAGATTTGTCAGATTCCATTAGTACAAGGCAACGATATTTGCCAAATATCACAATCATGTTCAAGTCACAAAGCATTGAGACAGACATTAAGTTGAAACCAAGGGATTCAACAAGCATCACTTTATCCATGTGTTGATCCTTTGAGATTGCAACTCTACCTAGACCCAATACCTTGCTTTTACCAGTGTCAGCAAATGTAATGTGACTCTTGTCGGATGGACGTAAGGTTGAGTCCATGAGAAGACTTCGATCACCAGTCATATGATTTGTGCATCCACTGTCCATAATCCATTCTGAAGCTTTTGGTGATGTACCCTACAGTGCAGTTAGGAGGATAGGCTTCACAAGAGTGTTGTGAAGCATAAGCATTTGACACATATAGGGACAGTCACAGCTTATATCAAAGTTAGGACATAGTATGACTGATAAGAGATTCAGATGTGAAGTATATAGAATGACATTTTATCGTGCGTCCTAAATGAGTTTTAGGTCCCCAGCAATAGTATCGGACGCCATTGATTGCTGGCTGGAGACCGTTTTCTGCAAAAGAGAGTTAGTTCTTCTTTGCCACCCACATCTTCAGTGGTGGCTTAGAAGCAATGAGTCTAAGTGCAGCATCTGAGAATTTTGGCTTTGAAGCCCTAGCAAATAGCCTTGCAGGAGATGAATGATACTCATATGAATAAGCAGAAAAGTTCTTAGTCCTATGAACATAGCGGTTCGAAGATACACGCTCATATTCATAAGTCTGAGCATGATTTCCCTGCAAAACATTGGCGTTAGGGTGACTCATGTGAGTCCTGTATCTGTATGAAGCCTTTGGGCCACATGAAGCTATAGGTCTGGGGTTTGTCTTCTTCCTTGGTGGTGTCATGACGACATTCACAGGAAGATTCTCAATGTACTGCTTAGGTACCCAGATCTTCTTCATAGGTGGTCCATTCCTGCAGTTAGTACCAATGTACCTGGCAAACACTTCACCATTCTGATTTTTGAACAGCTTATAGTTTGCATCAAAGGATTCATCAATGATAATAGGATTAGCACAGGTAAAGCCAGATAAGGTGGATGGATCTACTGAAGGTTCCTTTGCAGCAACCCATGTGGTTTTGGGGTACTGCTCAGGCTTCCAGTACGAGCCATCAACATTCATTTTCCTTTCGAACCCAACACCCTCTTTCCTAGGGTTTCGGTTCAGAATCTGCTTTTTGAGGACATCGCAGAGAGTCTGATGTCCCTTCAAACTTTTGTACATCCCTGTTTCAAGCAATGTCTTCAACATAGCATTTTCATCAGCAACAGCAGTGGTATCCTCCGCAGAGGGGTTAGTAACCACATCAGTAGGTGAAGACAATGAAACAGTAGCAGCAGTGGAACATTCAGCAACAGATGTAGCGTTATCACGCTCAATGCATTTTAGACATGGTGGTTCAAATCCATCCTGAGCGGAACTGATCTGTTGAGCGCGAAGTGACTCATTCACCTTTTGAAGATCTTCATGAGCCGCTCTCAATTTCTCAAGCTCTTGTTTCCTTTGAAGATAATCATAGGAGAGCCTTTCATAAGTAGTTGAGAGCGATTCATGACGACCTTCAAGTTCTTGGTACTTAGCATGAAGATTTTTTATGTCATCAACTAAGGACTGTGAACGTGTCATTTCAGCGTCCAACAGGTCATCGCTTTTGTCTAACAGTTTTTGAGTATGTTCCATAGCCTTTTGTTGTTCAGTTGCAATTTTAGCAAGTGTTTTGTAGCTGGGTTTGGATTCACAATCAGAGTCATCTTCACTTGAAGTTTGAAAGTAAGCATCGCGTGATTTTACCTTGGCACCACGTGCCATGAAGCAGTAGGTGGGAGTAGGATCGTCTTCGTCATTAGCTTCAGCGTTGGTGTGGAAGTCATTGTCTTCAGTGTTGAAGATGGACTTGGCGACATAGGCTGTGGCTAGAGCCAGACTTGCAACGCCAGGGTCAGACTCCTCTCCAGACTCCACCTCCGCCTCCTCCGAAGCAGACTCCTCCTCTGAATCCATTTCCTTGCCAACAAAAGCACGAGCCTTGCCAGATGAGCTCTTCTTGTATGATGAAGACTTGGAAGAAGACTTAGAAGACTTTGAGGATTTCTTCTTCTTCTTGTCATTGTCCCACTGTGGACACTCAGATATGTAGTGACCAGGTTTCTTGCACTTGTGGCAGGTTCTCTTCTTGTGATCATGGGTGGAAGCTTCATCATTCCTTGAGCTGGATCGTGAAGACTTTCTGAAGCCTTTCTTCTTGTGAATTTCTGGAACTTCTTCACAAGCATAGCAAGTTCCCTTCCAATGTCTTCAGGATCTTCAGAACTGCAGTCAGATTCTTCTTCAGATGAGGAAACAACTTTTGCCTTCAAAGCACGAGTTCGGCCATAGTTTGGGCCATAGATATCTCTTTTCTCAGATAGCTGGAACTCATGTGTGTTGAGCCTCTCAAGTATATCAGACGGATCGAGTGTCTTGAAGTCAGGACGTTCTTGTATCATGAGGGCAAGGGTGTCAAAGGAGCTGTCAAGTGATCTCAGCAGTGTCTTGACGATTTCATGCTTGGTAATCTCAGTTGCGCCAAGAGCTTGAAGTTCATTTGTGATATCAGTGAGGCGATCAAACGTGAGCTGGACATTTTCATTGTCGTTTCTCTTGAAGCGGTTGAAGAGGTTGCGAAGAACACTGATTCTTTGATCTCTCTGGGTTGAGACGCCTTCGTTGACCTTGGATAGCCAGTCCCAGACTAGCTTCGACGTTTCCAGAGCACTCACACGGCCATACTGTCCTTTGGTCAGATGACCACAGATGATGTTCTTTGTAGTAGAGTCCAGTTGAATGAACTTCTTGACATCAGTGGGGGTGACACCTTCACCAGTTTTGGGAACGCCATTCTTGACGACATACCAGAGGTCGACATCAATGGCTTCAAGATGCATACGCATCTTATTCTTCCAGTAGGGATATTCAGTTCCATCGAACACGGGGCAAGCAGCGGAGACCTTGATTATCCCTGCAGTCGACATAGCTGAAACTCCAGGTGGTTAAACCGAATCACACAGAACAAGGGAGTACCTTGCTCTGATACCAATTGAAAGTGCTAGTATCGACTAGAGGGGGGTGAATAGGCGATTTTTATGAAAGTCTTCAAAACTTGGAAGTTTCGAAGACAAACAACAGAAATGACCTAATTGATATGCAGCGGAAGATAAACTACCCTAAGCAAGCCATAGTCAAGTATGCAATGATGTGAAAGTACAGGACTAATAGCAGCTAGGTAGTAAGGATCAGGATGGAAGATAGTATGAAGCCAATCAACAGTAGTAGTCAAGCAATGAAGTCAAACAGATACACAGATAGGCAATGACTTCACGAAGACAAACTAAAGTAAGGTTGGGAAGGGATAGAACCAGTTGCTTGTTGAAGACACAGGATTTGTTAGACCAGTTCCAGTTGCTGTGACAACTGTACGTCTGGTTAGGGAGGCTGAGATTTAACTCAGAAGACCGTGTCTTCACCTTATTCCCCTTGAGCTAAGGACACCCAGTCCTCGCCCAATCACTCTGGTAAGTCTTCAAGGGAGACTTCCAAACCTTCACAGACTTCGTTCACCGGCAATCCACAATGACTCTTGGATGCTCAGAACGCGACGCCTAACCGGCTGGAGGATTCACAGTCCTCAAGTGTAATAAGTCTTCAGGTCACACAGACAGAAAGACTTCAGTGATGCCTAACACTCTTTGGCTCTGGGTGTTTGGGCTTTGTCCTCGCAAGGATTTTCTCTCTCTCAAATGCTTCGAGGTGGGTTGCTCTCAAACGACAAAAGCCGTGCACAAACTCTGAGCAGCCACCAATTTATGGTGTAGGGGGTGGGATATTTATAGCCACTAGGCAACCCGACCTGATTTGTCCAAAATGACCCTAGGCCACTAAGGAACTGACACGTGTTCCAACGGTCAGATTTCAAACACACGCGGCAACTTTACTTGGGCTACAAGCAAAGCTGACTCATCCAGCTCTGGATAAGGTTTGCTCTCATTGTCTTCGCTCGAAGACATAGGATTTGAGTTGAGCATCACTTCAGTCACTCTGACTTAGTTCACTTGGACCCCACTTAACAGTACGGTGGTTCCTATGACTCAACAAAGAAGAAAAGGAAACTACGAAACCACACAGTCTTCGCGCTCCATAGTCTTCACGCAATGTCTTCTCATGTCATAGTCTTCAATATGAATATCTTCTCATACCACCATTGTCTTCAATGTCTTCATACATTTTTAGGGGTCATCTCTGGTAGGTAAACCGAATCAATGAGGGACACTACCTGCGTTATCCTGCAATTCTCACAAACGCATTAGTCCCTCAACCAACTTTGTCGTCAATACTCCAAAACCAACTAGGGGTGGCACTAGATGCACTTACAATCTCCCCCTTTTTGGTGATTGATGACAAACTGGTTGAAGTTTTCAACGGGGATAAAGTATGTGAAATTGTAAGGATAGGGAATTGTCTTCATAAGTTGCAAGGGATCCCCCTGAAGATGTGCATATAAGTAATTTGCTTTTGGAATGCAAATGCACATGGCAGGTTGTACTTGTGGAGATCCACTTCAACTTATGAAGATAATTCATCATGCATGAAATGATATAGCAAGTAGAATGACATGCATAATGAAAAATGGACGTCTACAGAATGATCTAAGTGCGGAAGTTATCATCGCACATGCGGAATTTATCATCGCATCATAGTAGAGCAAATAAGTAGCAGAAGTAGCAGACGACCATCAAGTTTAGGTGTTACAACTCAAAGAACCAAATGTTTCAAAACGCAAGAGTTGTAAGCACGCGGCAAAATATAATGCAACCGCCCATATGAACCTGCTTGAAGACTATCAACTCATACGCTTCTCCCCCTTTTGTCAGTAAGGACCAAAAAGGTTTGAAGACATGGAGCATCTACTCGTCATCATGAGTAGGTGAAGCAGCTGGGTCGTTGTCGTTGGCTGGCGGTGCAGATGAACTTGGTGCAGTGTCGATGCACGCAGTAGCAGGAGGTGGTGAAGTAGCGTCATCTTCATCATCGATCACTCTGGCATTAACTGTTGTCGCGGAAGAAGAATATTCAGAGTCTTCAAGAGATGGGGTGCGACGTAAGACAGCAGTCCATGGAGGAGTGGAGTCAAACTGGAATCTTTCATTGAAGCCATCGTCTTGAAGATCAGCTTCAGCGCTGAGCAGGGTCAAACTCTTCCATGATCGCCAGCAAGTTTCATGGGCAACAAAGGCATTCTTGGTGGCAAGGTTGCGAATGCGATTGACATCCACCAAGAGGCTTTGCATCTGTCTCTTGATCCAGAAATGATGCTTATCCAGTTTCTGTCTCTTGAGCCAGAAATGATGCTTATCCTGTTTCTGGACTTTGTTTGATATTCCTTTTATTCGAAATACTGAAATAGGCAAAAAAACAGCAATACGGGCTAGGCCTCCGGTTAGTAGGTTAGTCCCAAAAATGATATAAATGTGTAAAATAAAGCTCATAAACATTCAAAAGGGGTAATATAATAGCATGGAACAATCAAAAATTATAGATACATTGGAGACGTATCACGATGCGGTTTTTGTAAAAGTAGAAAAACAACACTAGTCAAGCTTGTGAAACAATTCAATGCAAAACAAATGCAAAAAATGCTCGTTTGATTGTTTACTTTTAGCTTCCTTCTCTATGGTTATTTCTCTGTCGTACTCTGTACGGAGTATCTCACTGGTCGGAAAGGCATGCAAATTCCCAAACCGCATGTTTGTGCATGTTTGTGCATGTCACGTGCACTAACATTTTATTAGTTAAATCTTTGGTCAAAATTTAACTAATGAAATGTTTGTGCATGTCACGTGCACTAACATTTTATTAGTTAAATCTTTGGTCAAAATTTACCACAAATTACAATGGTGACGTATAAACCAGGACGGAGGTACTAGTAGTAGTTTAGAAGCCCAAATAAATGAGTGAGTCACCTTAATGTTACTCTCCACTATGACTAGTCTTATAGGAAAAGCTGGAGAAGAGACAGCTTATTTTTTAAGCCGCCAAAAGAACTGGCCCTAGGAGTAGCAGCTAGGGATACTAGGAGTAGTAGCTAGAGATCAAGTGTGCGAGATGAATCGGAGAATGTAAATGCAGAGAGATGAAATGCAAAAAACACGGAGGGATGTGATGGTTGCTTGTCCGTTTATTTTACCAGGCCACTTATTACTGGCAGTGGTTGGGTTTTGTGATATGGCGGCTTTACTGCCGCGCCATGAGCGGGGTGAGACTCCCATGCAGCGCCACCCTCTACACTTGTACTACATCAGTCGTGGTTTATTAGTCCCCCATTGAATTTGACTGAAGATTTAAATAACAAAATGTTAGTGCATGTCAACAAAAACTATATCATTGGATTCGTATTTGAACATACTTTTCAATGATATAATTTTAGGTGACATGCATCAACATTTATCATACTATATATAATGTTAGTTCAATTTTTGGTCGTACTAATCTATAGTAAGGTGCCCATGCGTTGCACGGAAGAGTGAAATGCATTGATCGGGGAGTTGTTTATTTTGACAAAGGATGTGTGGGTCATCTCATGTGTAATGGGTATCGATAGGTTTCTTCAGATATTATTTCATCTCTAGGGCTCACAAACATCCGGGTGAAATAGATAAAAAGGTATCTTTTGCAAACAAAAGCGTTCAACTGTTCAACCTGCATCCAAAACTTGTGAAGAAATAGCACTTATTGTGCTTTGCAAGAAATGATCTTTAAGAATTAGTTTTTGATTATCGATTGTTATACATGTTGGCTACAGATGACATGTCACTTTCTTATAGTCAACAGTTGGCTATACTATTAAGTATTAACCATGCCCTTATACACCTAGATGGAGGGATTAAATCAGGATGACTTGGAAGGGGGCAAAGGAGATGTAAGAAATGGTTCATCGTAAGTATTTCACCAGTACTGTAGTAAGAATTCATACATGGAAGATTCTAGACTAAACCATAAATGGATACACTTTTATTCATGCGCAATACTCCAATAGAGCAAGATCATGCATGGAAGTCTCCACATGCTTAGAAATCGGATTACATTGAGCAAAGACTAATGATCAACATTTAACTTGGTAATGCATATGTCCAGGTGAACCTCCTTGGAGTCCTCGTGCACCGCATTGGGGGGTAAATCATACCATGCGTCTTCCATGTCCACATCGGCGGGAAGGTCCTAGCTCTGCACAGTCCCAGTCAGCATGATGGAGCCGGTGTCGCCACCCACGTACCTCTGAGGGGTAGTAATAGTGAGCACGCACCCATACATCAGCCTCATGTCAGTGTCAGAGTTAGCGGTGTCGCCCCTGATGCACACTACAGAGACGGGGCGGCAGCCTGCATGGGCCTTGCCGGTGCCCACGATCAAGAGGAAGACATTGTCCTCCTCCTCTGAGACTAGCAGGAGGCGGTGATCCTCCAGCGACTCTGGCACGGTGAATGGGTAGCACATCTCGTACTTGATGTTCTTCGCCAAGGGCCAGTAGTGACCGCCGCACGCATCCGTGAGGTGATGCACGATGTCCGCCGGTGAGCCCCAAAACGGCATCGGGCACTCATAGTAGTAGACGAAGGGCTCCTTGGAGGCATTGACCAGGCCGTCCATGAAATAGGAGTGGCTGTAGGGGACATTGCGCCAGTTGAATATATGAGTTACTACGAGATTTAATCTGAATAAGCACAAAATAAATCATGACGGCTATAACAGAGATTAAACTAATCATGTGGACTAGCATAGTAGATGAACAGATAGAATCTAGGATACAGAGTAGAAACATGAATTCTACCACGATTTCGAACAGGAAGGACAGAAACACATGCGATGCAACAGGAGCAGCACCGTTGGCATTGAGGTTGTCGCCAATGTCATTGAGGAAGAGGTTGCCATGGTTGGGGAAGAAGTCGTCGTCGGTGAAGTCGTGGCTGCCAACAGTCGCGAGAGTGCGCTCCCCAAATTTCAACAGCGCCCACCGAATGGAGCGCAGGAGGGAGTGGCTATAGGGGATGTTGTGGCCGCCGAATGGAGCGCAGGAGTAGCACACGCAGCACTAGATGGTGCTCCTCCCTAAGTCTCTATCTCTACTCTTATCTCTATCTCTACTACTCTTCTTTGTTTTTTATAACAAATCGAATAGTACTGCACCGTCCGCTGCACGCCCGGCTGAACACGCCTCCTCGCCTCCATCATCACCAATTGGGTCTTTTATAGGAGTAGGAGAGAGAAAAAACCGAGTTGGTTATGATGGTGTGCCGTGCAATGCACGAGCATCTTGCTATTTTTTGCATATAATTCCAAACACCACGTAGACACGGTCTTTGACCATTTTACAACTATGTTAGTATCATTGTTAGTGGTCAGCCGGTGCCAGTTATAGCCCCGGGTGTTTTAACCTTTTTTAGTAATGATATCTGGCGATTGTTCGCCACGAGCTCAATCCCGGCGAATCCCATGTAACCGTCAGATTTCCATCCGACAGTGGCCTGTTTTTAAGCCATAGTATTTGACAAAACTGCCACCCTTACACACGTACTGTAACTGCATCACGGGCGTTTGCAACCGCCATGTCTCCCAACGAACGTTTGCTGGGGATCGGGGTTAGCACCGATGGCGGTTCGTAGTCGTTCCACGCTCGGGCATTGAAGTTTGTAACTATTTTAGATTAGAATAACTTCTCCGGTGCTAGTAGTAGAGCAGAGTCCTACTCCACTACTACTCTACTCAAGCAAGTTAGGGCATAGTAGTAGGTACTATAGGAGTACTAGTACTGTGATCACTCAAGCAAGTTGCCTGGCATCGATATGACCCTACACTGCTGGTATGTGTCTCGTAAGTCAAGCGGCATGCTGTAGTCATCATCACATGCCCACTTCCCGCGGCACATATTCGCTTCTCCATCTTTGTCCGCATATAATCTCATCCAATCTTCCATCCCTGCTAAGGCGCCTCCCCCCCTCGTCCGAAACCCAAGCACTAACAATGGAAGAACCGAGCAGCATCTGTCGAAAGAGTGGCTGGAATTCGCTCCCCACAGAGGTAACCAAGCTCATTGTTTTGCGTGTGGACAATCTCCGTACCATGCCGCTCGCCGCGTGCTCGTCGGTGCTGTACCGTTTACTCAAAGCCCTCAGGCCGGAGCTTTTTAAGCGAGCTCCTTGCTTGCTGATGCCGCCTGATCTTCAGAAACGGCATGTCACGCGGCATAATGATCGTAGGGTGGCGAGCATCAACCCCCTTGACTGCGATCCGACCCCGTCACCCTCAACTACATTAACGGTATGTACTGGGTCAGCATGAACACGTCTTGGATGGTGCTCGTCGACGGTCACGGCAGCTGGATGCTCATGGAGGTCTACACCCGGCGAGTGATCCCCCTTCCCTCGATTAACACTGCACTGCTTTGGCACCGCGGCCCAGAATACTCGGAATCTTACAGTAGCCAACATGATACCAAGTTTGATTTGCTCAAGGTTGTAATCTGCCAAGTGCCCACAAGATCTGTGAATTATAAAGACTTCGGGATAATTGTGTTCTTCAACCACGGTCTCGCCTATCTGACAGGTCACTGCGGTAAGGGGATAAATCTGCATGTCTATCGCAGGATCATACATCCTCCATGGTTCTCTGATGCCATTGAACACAAGGGTTTCATTTACGCTGTCGACTCCTTCTATGGCTGGACGTATTGCTAGCCTACTCCAGTCATCGCTACAAACGGCTGTTACAGTAGTATGTTACTTTCCTATGATATCATGATGGCTTGCTTATATTACTGTCAAGATTTACTGAAAAAATATTCATGCTCATAACATGATGTTCTTAAGATTGACTACATTAAGGGCCCTTTTTTATTTGACTCCAACTTGATATGATGTTGTAGGCCCCTGGTGTCCCTACCCTTCCTAATCCTAGAACCTTTCGAAGAAAAGCGGCATGACAGTTGCAGGTGGTTCCTGGCTCGATCACACGATGGCGAATGACTGATGATCGTTCACATGTAACGGACGTGTTGTTTCGCGGAATACAATCACAGTTACTGCAAGGTCTTTGAGCAGGATCCTAGCTTCTCTGGGCGTTCAGGAATTTTTGACTGGAGGCTGGTAAGTAGCCGTGGTACACGCTCTCTGCTTGTCGGACTAAATTATCTGATTAAACAGGAGATAACCGACGGCAAGGATCATGATGGCAGTGCGGTTTCGTTCATCAGGAAAAACTGTGTGTACACAGTGTACCATGCGTCTCTGCCGCCGAATACGAAGATCTGTCCGGGGAGAAAAGTCTCGCCCTGGACCACGTTGTTGTTGATGATCGAAGGAGCCATCAGGCCTATAGGTGACGACACAGAGGAACTCTCAATGAAAGCACCAATGTCGGTGTCAAAACCGGCGGATCTCGGGTAGGGGGTCCCGAACTATGCGTCTAGGCGGATGGTAACAGGAGACAAGGGACACGATGTTTTTACCCAGGTTCGGGCCCTCTCGGTGGAGGTAAAACCCTACTCCTACTTGATTAATATTGATGATATGGGTAGTACAAGAGTAGATCTACCACGAGATCAAGGAGGCTAAACCCTAGAAGCTAGCCTATGGTATGATTGTTGTCCGTCCTACGGACTAAACCCTCCGGTTTATATAGACACCGGAGAGGGCTAGGGTTACACAGAGTCGGTTACAATGGTAGGAGATCTACATATCCGTATCGCCAAGCTTGCCTTCCACGCCAAGGAAATTCCCATCCGGACACGGGACGAAGTCTTCAATCTTGTATCTTCATAGTCTTGAAGTCCGGCCGATGGTGATAGTTCGGCTATCCAGACACCCCCTAGTCCAGGACTCCCTCAGTAGCCCCTGAACCAGGCTTCAATGACGACGAGTCCGGCGTGCATATTGTCTTCGGCATTGCAAGGCGGGTTCCTCCTCCGAATAATTCAGAGAAGATTGTGAACACCAGGATAGTGTCCGGCTCTGCAAAATAAATTCCATATACCACCGTAGAGAGAATAATATTTACACAAGTTCAATCTGCTGATGTATTTCGCGGCATGACGTAACACCACGGCCAAGCCTTTATTCGAATTGTTTTTATTGTTCCACCTCAGCGCGTTTAGCAAAGCGGTTTCCTTGGCACGTCCTATCAAAGCAGAGATCGTGTCCCCTTATTCCGGGATTCTCATCAATACGGGCGTGGGTAACCCAACCGCGCCATTGATTGCGGCGCTTGGGAGATAAGAGAGTTTTACTGGGCCGGTGGGGACGCATAGTTTCGTCCTCTCATATATAGGGGTATAAGAATCCACCTTTTCACCTACGCCTTCTTCCTCCTTCGCTTATCCATCTCTTCGCACTCGAGCTCCAGCGCCCAAGTCCGCACATCTCACCTCAACCTTCTCCAACCATGTCCGGAGCGGGAGGCAAGTGGATGGCCTCCTCCGTCACGGAGGGGCACATCAAGAGGTTGCGCAAGGCCGGATACTTGTCCAGCGATATCGCGCACCGACTCCCCGACGAGGGGCAGCTCATCCCCACCCCCAGGCCCCATGAGAGGGTGGTGTTCCTTCCTCATTTCCTCCGCGGACTGGGCTTCCCACTCCACCCATTTGTCCGGGGGATCATGTTCTACTACGGCCTGGATTTCCATGATCTGGCCCCAAATTTCATCCTCAACATCTCGGCGTTCATCGTCGTGTGCGAGGCCTTCCTCTGTGTCCAGCCCCATTTCGGCTTATGGCTGAAGACTTTTAATGTCAAGACGAAGGAGGTGGGCGGCTGCCAAGCGGAGTGCGGAGGCGCCATGGTGGGCAAGATGCCCAACATCACATGGCTCGAGGGCGCCTTCGTGGAAACCATCAAAGGGTGGCAATCGGGGTGGTTCTACATCACCGAGCTGCGTGACCCTGAATGGGCAGCGGCCCCCGAATTCAGATCTGGGATCCCCACACGGCTCACCTCTTGGAAAGAGAAGGGCATGACGTGGGGTGATTCGGAGGAGCTGACCGGACTTCAATCCTGCGTCCAAACCTTGGTGAACAAGAAGCTCAAGCTTGTCAACGTAATCCAGGTCATGCTCATCCGTCGGATTCACCCGTGCCAACAGCGAGCTTTCAATCTGTGGGAGTTTGATCCGGCACAGCACCCAATCATGAGCAGGCTCTTCGACACTACGTACGAAGACGCCTGTAGGGTGTTGTTCAAGGGTGCCGAGGCTCCTCCATCTGCTACCGAAGATCGCGGATTCAGCTCGCAGCGTCAAGCCGGCGAGGTAAGCTATTTTATCCTTTACGGGACACTTGCTTTCCATAGAATGACTCTATGCAGGATTTAAAACTCCCATTACCTTTGACAGGCTTGGCAGAAGACGTCCGGGCAGGTTAACTGCCCGGCTCCCTTGCCCGAAGACCCAGCGGACGCCTGTTTAACAGGGCTGCTGGTCCCGGCACCTTACGTGGTGCCGGAGAAGAAGGCCAAGAAGAAGGCCACGAGAACTCGGAGGAGTTCCCGGCGCCAGGTGTTATCAGACTCATCGTCCGATGACTCCGAGGCGGACTCCTCCCACGAGGACGGGGAGGAGAAGAAAGAGGCCTCTCCCCCAGCGGGAGGGAGAAGAAAAGGAAGGCTTCCCCAACGGGGGAGGCCGAAGGGTCCAAGAAGGGAAGGACCCTTCCTCCGGACTGTTCCACCAACGCCGGTGACGGCGAGGAGGAGTGGCCTTCGCGGGCCAAGCCCCTGGCGAGATCGTAAGTGTCCGGATCCCAGAATAACTTATGTTTTTCCTTTTGACGCATAGTGTCTACTAATGCCGAACACGACCATATAGCCCGCCCAAGGATGATCTCCCCGCTTCGTCTAGCGGGTCCCTGGGTTCGTCGGATGTGAATAGTGCTTCACTTCCGACCGCCTCCTCCCCTCGTGACGCAGACGACGCCGAGGCAGGGTCCCAGAAGGGGACCGGCCAGGAGGAGCAGGCCCCGGAGGTGCCGCAGGGCAACCTCCCGGACTTTGGGACGGACTCTGCACCGGAACCTTTGGTGGTTCCGGAGTCCGGCGGGCGGCCCCTTTGTAAGAAGGGCGAGACAGCGACGCCGGTGACCTCCGTCCAACCGGAGGCACCGGATAACTTGCTGGAGGCGCTCAACGGCGCTTCCATCAAAGAGGAACATCGCACTGTTATGAGTGCGGTGATTCAGAAAGTTCAGTCCGCCAAGAGCGGGCTGATCGAAGCCTGCACCAGCCTTCTAACAGGCGTTGAGGTAAGGGTTTCAAGATATGCAAAAATAGTACCGCATAGACAGTAGCCCCTGATGCTCAGTTCGGTGTTCGGAAAGAAAAGCTGAACTGAGGATCTAAAAAGATATACGCAGGAGTCTAACACAAATATGTCAATATGGGAATGCAGGCTGCGCTGCTAACCTCTACCGCACTGACTGCGGAGGTCAATGCCTTGAAGAAGAGCCTCGAGCTGTCCGAGAGTGAGCTCGGCCGTGCCAAGAAGCAGCTCGAGGATAAGGAAGGTAAGTAGCACCTTATTAAAGTTGTACCTTATAAAAAAGGATTTGGTTGCAAAAAATGACAGAAATAACATGGGTATTGCAGGGGCCACGAACGAGGTGGCGACCCTGAAGGAGGCGGTGTCCGCGGCCGAATGCAATGCGGCCGCGGAACGCACCGAGCGAGAGAAGCAGGAGGCGCGGGTGGTGGAGGTGCGGCAAGAGCTCCAGGATCTCGTGGAAAAACACGAGAATTTGGAGCGTGACTCGAAGACTCGAGAGTTCGAGCTCGCGTCCGCTCTTGAGAGTGCCAAAGCCGCTAAGGCCGAAGCCCAAAAGGCCCTCCAGGAACTCGAGGCGGTGAAGAAGATAGCGGCGGGTAAGGCATTCTTCATGCAAAGCAAGCATGTAAAAGTGAATTACCTGTTACTTACCCGAATTCGGAGCTCTCCAGGAGCGTTCGCAGATCTGCCCCGCTGCGTGTCCGATGCTGCCGCGTTCTACAGAGCCGAGGAGAGGTGCTCGACGGAGAAGGTGTTCTGGTCTCAGTATGCTGAGGCCGGACATCCGGTGCCCCTGAGTGACCAGCTGAAGCAGCTGGTCGAGCTCCACAAGGTGGCCGAATAGGCCATGAAGGGCCTCATAGTTCGGCTTTGGCCCAAAGAGGCCATGCCTGGGAGCTACTTCGGTCTGGTGCGGCGGCTGGTGGACGCCTGTCCATGGGTTGACGTCATCAAGCACTCCGCCTGTATTGAAGGTGCCCGTCGGGCCCTTGCCCGCGCTAAGGTGCACTGGGGCAAGATGGACGCCGAGAAGCTTGTGACGGACGCGCCACCGCCGGGCAAGGAGTATCGCACACCCGAAATGTATTATAAGGGTGTCCTGAAGGGTGCCCGCATTATTGCGGGTGAGTGCTCCAAAGATGTAATTTTTGAGTAGACTCGCATTTTGTTATCCTGTGCGCTGAAAACTTTGTTCATATGCGCTAAGCAACGCTTGTTAATTTAAAATATTACCTTCTGTGCGGCCGTTTATCAAATCTGAGAGATGGCAAGTCATTGGCTTCAGCCCCCATGCCACGAGTGCTGGGGTGTTCGGGATAAACTTGAGCGCTCTTGTTCCCATTTTTGCGTCCTTCTAGGGAGGCGCTCAACACAACGAACGAGGCAACCGGACTTATAATGCTTGAACACTCTCACTTGCCATAGAATTCTATAATTTTAAATTTCGGCGAAGCCCCTAGTATTCGAAAGGCCGAATTCAGGGCGCTATCCACGCCTGGGGCCGGACAAAGCCGGCTCCTCGCTCTAAGCGGCATAAGTCTTTAGGGACTCGAAGAGACCTCTCGAACAGCGACCAGCTCTCGCCTTATCATGACGGTCAGTTTTAGCTTTCTCCACTGAGGTGCTCAACCCAGCTCAACTGGGGCACAATCGCAGTGGTTCTCCCAGCGCTACCATAGCTGATATAACAGAACGTAAGGTACCAAAACATGGGAGCCGGGCAAACCCAACTATTAACCCAAGACATGATTCGGAGTCGATGCATATAATGCTATAAGTTTGGGGTGCCGCACTTGTGAAAGTGTTCGAACTTATCACACCATACTTTGGGGAACTTAAGCCCCTGGTGTATTTGGCCGTACCAAGGTGTACGGGTGCGACATGTCATAAGTGAACATATATAGACAGGAATGCAACGATAGGCAAAAAACGATGCATTGTTTATTCGAGAAATACTGCATTAAAGGCAGAATGATACAAATAGTGCGATAAGCGAGGGGTGGGACTATTTAACATGTCCCCCTCTAGGGGTAGGCTGTGGAATGGTATGTAAAACAGGTATAATGCTCGTAATGGAGACCACCTGGATACTCGTCGTAGCTTTTCTGCTTCCCTGGCTGTTGCATCGTTAGTTCGGCAGATCCTCTGCCAGACAGGGCTTCTGAAAAACGGAGTCCTGAGAATAAGAAAAAAAGAATGACAAATTTGGGAGCCCCTGGTGTGGTTGATCCGCACTCTGGGCATGCCGTGGTCGCGCCCCTCCCCCTATGCCCATGGTATCTCCAGAGCGTAGTGATGTACGCGTGGTACAGGTCTCGTGATTTCGCGAGGGCTGGGGTTGGGGCCGCATTGCTACGCGTGCTCCGAACGTGCCAGGTGGTCTTGTTTTAGGTTACTCCAGGCGCGCTTGACGGTGTCCGGTCACTTAACAGTCGGACTCGAGAATTGCCTTAGGAGGCTACTCTGTACTTCCGCAGCGAGAGCCGCTGTGTGCTCCTCCGTTCGAAGAGAGCGTTCGGTGTTTCCGTTGACCGTGATGACTCCTCGAGGGCCTGGCATCTTGAGCTTGAGGTATGCGTAGTGCGGCACCGCATTGAACTTTGCAAATGTGGTTCGTCCGAGCAGTGCATGATAGCCGCTACGGAACGGGACTATGTCGAAGATTAACTCCTCGCTTCGGAGGTTATCCGGGGATCCGAAGACCACTTCAAGTGTAACTGAGCCTGTACAATTGGCCTCTACACCTGGTATGACGCCCTTGAAGGTCGTCTTTGTGGGTTTAATCCTTGAGGGGTCTATGCCCATCTTGTGCACTGTATCCTGATAAAGCAGGTTCAGGCTGCTGCCGCCGTCCATCAGGACTCTAGTGAGGTGAAATCCATCGATGATTGGGTCTAAAACCAATGCGGCGAATCCGCCGTGGCGGATACTGGTGGGGTGGTCCCTTCGATCAAAATTGATCGGGCAGGAGGACCACGGATTGAACTTTGGGCCGACTGGCTCCATCGCGTATACGTCCCTGAGCGCACGTTTCCGCTCCCTTTTGGGTATGTGGGTTGCATATATCATGTTCACCGTCCGCACTTGTGGGGGGAAACCCTTCTGTCCTTTATTGTTTGGCGGCCGTGTCTCCTCCTCGTCATCACTATGCAGCCCCTTGTCGTTGCCTTCGGCGATTAACTTGCCTGCCTGCTTGAACACCCAACAATCTTTGTTGGTGTGATTAGCCGGCTTTTCGGGGGTGCCGTGTATCTGGCACGAGCGATCGAGTATCCGGTCCAAATTGGACGGGCCTGGAGTAGTTCTTTCGAATGGCTTTTTCCGCTGACCGGGTTTAGAGCCTGTGAATCTGGCGTTCACTGCCGTATCTTCGGTATTATCGATGTTAATGCGGCGTTTGTGCTTATTACGACGCGACGTGCCATTGCTGTCTTTGGTATCCGAACTACCAGAGTTTTTGGTTAGATTGTTACTGCAGGCTAGCCAGTTGTCTTCTCCCGCACAGAAGCGGGTCATGAGCGATGTGAGGGCTGCCATTGATTTCGGCTTTTCCTGTCCTAGGTGCCGGGCAAGCCATTCGTCGTGGATGTTGTGTTTGAAGGCTGCAAGGGCCTTTGCATCCGGACAGTCGACGATTTGATTTTTCTTGGTTAAGAACTATGTCCAGAATTGTCTGGCCGATTCGTCTGGCTGCTGAATTATGTGGCTTAGGTCATCGGCGTCTGGTGGTCGCACATATGTGCCCTGGAAGTTATCGAGGAATGCGGCTTCCAGGTCCTCCCAACACCCAATTGATTCTGCTGGCAGGCTATTGAGCCAATGCCGAGCTGGTCCTTTAAGCTTGAGTGGGAGGTATTTGATGGCGTGAAGATCATCGCCGCGGGCCATGTGGATATGAAGGAGATAGTCTTCGATCCAAACCGCAGGATCTGTTGTGCCATCGTAGGATTCAATTTTCATGGGTTTGAACCCTTCGGGGATTTGATGATCCATTACTTCATCTGTGAAGCATAGTGGGTGTGCGGCGCCTCTGTATTGGGCTATATCGCGACGCAGCTCAAACGAGCTTTGTCTACTGTTTTCGGCCCGGCCGGGGTTGCTGTATCCGGCGTGACGGTTGTCGTCGCATATTGTAGGGCGCCCAGGCGATCCGTAGATCGATCTTGTTTGCCTTGCCTTATCCTCCAATATGTCTCGCAAGTCTGGCACATTCCCTCGTGGCTTTGTACTTTTCGAGCGACGCTGGGGTACGGCTTTAGTGGAGGGCCTAGAGGCCTCTCTGTCGCGGCCACGAGGTGGCCGGTCGGCCATATTGTGCGCTGGTGATGTAGGTTTATGTGCTTCCTCCTCTAATCTGGGTAGCAGCTTGTGTTTGGGGTAACTTTTGGAGGGGCGTTCGAGTTCATACTCTTCGGACGCAAGGACTTCAGTCCATCTGTCGGCTAGCAAGTCTTGGTCAGCTCTAAGCTATTGCTGCTTTTTCTTGAGGCTGCTTATTGTGGCCATAAGCCTGCGTTTGAAATGCTCTTATTCGATGGGATCCTCAGGCACGACAAATTCGTCGTCGTCGAGGCTTGCCTCGTCTCCGGAGGGAGGCATGTAATTATCGTCCTCTACCTCTTCGCCTGCCGCTCTCTCACGAGGGCTGGCTTCTTCGTCCTCCTGTGCTGAATCTTGCTGGAGGGGGTTGTCTTCAGCACTGTCCGGGGTGTTATTATCTTCGGTGCCGGAATCTCCATTCTTGCTGTGGCGGGATTTGGAGCGGCGCCGCTGACGCCGGCGCTTAGGCTACTTTTTGGAGGGGTCATCCTCCGTTGGTCCATCGCCATTCCCATCCTTTGGGGTGTCCACCATGTATATGTCATATGACGAGGTGGCTTTCCAGTGCCCTGTAGGTGCTGGTTCTTGGTCGTCTCCGGCATCGTCGTCCATACCGTTGATGTCTTTGGAGTCGAAGTCTAGCATGTCGGTTAAGTCATCGACAGTGGCTACGAAGTGGGTGGTGGGTGGGCTTTGAATTT
Source organism: Triticum aestivum (assembly GCF_018294505.1). Lineage (NCBI taxonomy): Eukaryota > Viridiplantae > Streptophyta > Magnoliopsida > Poales > Poaceae > Triticum > Triticum aestivum. The sequence goes on along the minus strand of NC_057801.1, from coordinate 205,288,752 downwards.
CTTCGTCGTCCGCATCCCAACCATTCTGACCATAATCCGGCCAGGGCTCTCCTGATAAAGAGAGACACTTTAGCGAATTCAGGATGTCGCCAAAAGGCGAGTGCTGAAAGATGTCCACAGCGGTGAACTCCATGATCGGCACCCAATCGGATTCAATTGGCACGGGTGCGGAAGGTTTGGGGTCTGGAGAGGAGTCCGGCACCTTGGAGTCACGAGCTTCGCGGGGGACAGGGTTGGTATTCGGCTCTATTGCCGTAGAGGTAGCAGTCCCCGAGGTGGTGTCCATCCACACACCCTCGGTCGGCGCGGTCGGCTCCGAGCTAAAGGTCAGGGCGGACTCTTGTGCGGCCTCCAGGACAATGTCCGGCAGCAGAGCAAAATCATGCCCATCGTGATAGTGCGGCACGCTCGGCTGTGGCTCGAATCCGTTGAAGATCAAGTCTCCGCGGATGTCGGCCGTATAGTTCAAACTTCCAAATCTGACCTGATGGACAGGGGTGTAGCTTTCGATCTGCTCCAGATGGCCAAGCGAATTGGCCCGCAATGCGAAGCCGCCGAATAGGAAGATCTGTCCGGGGAGAAAAGTCTCGCCCTGGACCACGTTGTTGTTGATGATCGAAGGAGCCATTGGGCCTATAGGTGACGACACAGTGGAACTCTCAATGAAAGCACCAATGTCGGTGTCAAAACCGGCGGATCTCGGGTAGGGGGCCCGAACTGTGCGTCTAGGCAGATGGTAACAGGAGACAAGGGACACGATGTTTTTACCCAGGTTCGGGCCCTCTCGGTGGAGGTAAAACCCTACTCCTGCTTGATTAATATTGATGATATGGGTAGTACAAGAGTAGATCTACCACGAGATCAAGGAGGCTAAACCCTAGAAGCTAGCCTATGGTATGATTGTTGTCCGTCCTACGGACTAAACCCTCCGGTTTATATAGACACCGGAGAGGGCTAGGGTTACACAGAGTCGGTTACAATGGTAGGAGATCTACATATCCGTATCTCCAAGCTTGCCTTCCACGCCAAGGAAAGTCCCATTCGGACACGGGACGAAGTCTTCAATCTTGTATCTTCATAGTCTTGGAGTCCGGCCGACGGTGATAGTTCGGCTATCCGGACACGCCCTAGTCCAGGACTCCCTCACATACACTTGTTCTTTTTTGGTAGCCCTTTTGTAATGATGGCTGATGGTTGGTTTGGAAGAGAGAGTTGCGTCTTTACTCTTCTGGCCTGCTTACTGCTTCTGTTGCACCCCCAGCCCTGGTTGTTGTTGCTGTTGTTTTCAATGTACAATCAGTAGTATATTTTGTCTGTTGGTTGAATAAATATGTTGTTAGAATGAAAAACACAATGTTTTGGAAGTCGTTGCACGGTCCAATCCTTTTGTGCCCCGTACCATACATAGCGCATACTATTTTTCGTATGGAACACATTTTCCACTTGTTGATAACATGCAGCCCACTGATGAAGGCCCAATAGAGGAGCCTATAATTAATTGGAAGGGAGGCACTCACATGAATCCGGCCCAGGTACATGCTCATGGTCCCCTAAACATAAATAAGTAAATAAATAAATAAATAAATAAAGCTAAATGCTCATGCACCAGTTCTTTAAATTCACGATTTAACAGGAGGATATTATTTTTTATGATAGTGTCGTTACATTCATTCGATATTATTCTTAGGCAAAGATAGCGACCAGTCTTCTTTATTCTAGCATTTTCTTCCTGTAACCAGCGGACCCATGCAAATCATAGTCAACATCATAAATAGTTCCAGTCCATTTTTATTTTTCAATAAGAATGTCCAACCCAGCCCAGCATGTTGGCGACAGCACTTTATCCCCCGCCTTGGTGCGCTCGCTGCGGCGCCGCCGTCCGGCCCTGTCAACATAGTGAATCGGGAGAGGACTGTAGTTGTGAGTATGACAGTACAGACCCACCAGGTCCACTCCGGAACACAAGTAAGCGCCTCTTTTACTACTCAGATGCACCCCTCGTTATTTTACTCTAATCCACCCTGCTGATATCTGGGACCCACATCATTTTCAATGTATAGTCAATTAATGATAGAATTGCGCAACTTTTTTTGAGTAGTAATTCAGAGGAACAGGCTATAGACTGGGTTGTGCGGTCTCTGTGGCCCGTCTAACAACATGACCAGCCCAACAGTTTTTTCTTTGGGAAAATAGGTAGCCCAGTATTTCTTTTTGAAGAATACCCAAGCTAGGCCTATTTGTTTTCTCTGACTTACTGGGCTACAAATCTTTCAAGACGAGGAGTGATGCATTCCGGCCTGGCCAAAGAGTATGGTCAGTGTTTATTAAAAGTAATATCAAAGGGGTTGAAAATTCCAAAAAAATATAGCAAATGTGATAGTAGTTTCTTTTTTTGTTTTTGTTCTTCATTGATATTTTATACTCCCTCTGTCCCAAAATTCTTGTCTTAGATTAGTCTAGATACGGGTGTATCTAATACCAAAATGTGACTTGATACATCTGTATTTAGACAAATCTAAGACAAGAATTTTGGGACGGACGGAGTATTTCATTGGATTTAACATGACATAGTACTAATTTACTTTTAGATTTGTTTTAGTATGGCTACTAATTTTTGGATTAAGAATATTTTGTTCCCCAACAAAAATTTGTGAATTTTTAAAATTTCGCACATATTTAGTTAAAAAATTTAACCCTGGTACTGACCAGAAAATGGGCAGCAATTCTAAAAATGGAAATTGGGCTACAATAAATTTCGTATGAATTAGAAAATGAGTAAAAATTATAAAAATAATAGCAAATGGGTTGTACACGCCACAGATTCCGAGGCTGACTTGCTTACGCAAGGCTTTGTCAGTCAACACACGATTCTAGCAGCAGTCACTGTTGGATGTCCATCCAACGGCCGACGTGCTTCTTCAATCTCTGATCTTCCTGCTCCAGCCGCCTAAACTAGCACCTACGGAACTGCCTGCTCCCTCCTCTTGTGCCCCGCTGTGTTGCCGCGCAGGCTTCACTGGCCCACCCTACTCCCTCTGCTCGCCTGGCCGCACGCAATCAACTACCTCCTTATTACGCGAAAAAAAAGATTCCTCCCACTGACATCTGGGGTGCATCAGTTGGGAGGCTGACCTATGGGCCTACTAAGTTGACGCGTATGCAGGGCTTGTCATCTTAGTCAATAAACGATTCTAGCAGCAGTAACCGTTGGATTTGAATCAAACGGTCATGCTGCTTCTTCAATCGTTGCTTTTCTTGCACCAGCCACCCAAACCAGCGCCGACGAGACCGCCTGCTCCTGCCTCCAGTGGCCGGCTGTGCTGCCATTGAGGCCTCACCGCCCCCTACTACTCCCACCGCTAGTCAGGCCCTGCGGCGACGGCAGCATCACACCACAGCCGAACCAGTGAACCCTCGTACTCCTCCCGTGTGGGCATCCACTGTCGCGTCTTCTTCGGCTCCGCGTGGTCCCCTTCCTAGGCCTCGCCGTCATACACCGCCTTGGTGCTCTCGGCGCGGCGTGGTCAACGTGGTCAAGGAACAACTTCCACTAGAAGAGTACTGTACGCGGAGAGGCTCACAACTGGGTCCACGGCCGCATCAAGGAAGTGCCTCCTTATTACACAGAAAATAATGATTCCTCCACCTGACAACGGGGACCCATCGGACGGGCCACTGTATTTCGTGAAAAAAATGTTTCCCCCCTGACTGATGGGACCCACCAACTACATTTTTGCACTCAAGGAAGTGTGTCCATATTACAAAAAAATGATTCGCCCCCTGACTGCTTGGACCCACCAGCTACATCTTCGCACGCAAGGAAGTGCCTGATAGTCGGGACCCACCTGGTCGAAGCATACGTAGCATTGTCATTCTTGTCGCGAACGTGTACGTACATACTTGTCGATGTAGAGGCGCGCACGTGTTGTAGTAGATGCGCGCACATAGCATGTATACGTACATACAGTGGCCAGGGTGCAAGGAAGAAAATATAACCATGTCCGTACAAATGGGCGAGGTCTCAAACGCCTACTCGCGCATACGTATGGCCAGGGTTCGTGTACATGGTTGGCTTGGAACAGAGAAACTGCATCGTCGTCGTGTTCATGGGGAGGCAATGGAATGCGTCGTGTTCATCGGGAGGCAACAGAACACGTGGGAGCCAACCGGCTAGGACGGAACAGCCGATGGAAATGACGCCTGGCTGATACGTCTCCAACATATCTATAATTTTTTTATTGTTCCATGCTATTATATTACCCGTTTTGGATGTTTATGGGCTTTACTATACACTTTTATATCATTTTTGGGACTAACCTATTAACCGGAGGCCCAGCCAAAATTGTTGTTTTTTGCCTATTTCAGTGTTTCGAAGAAAAGGAATATCAAATGGAGTCCAAACGGAATGAAACCTTCGGGAGAGATCTTTTTGGAACAAACTCAATCCAGGAGACTTCGAGTGGACGTCAAGAAGCAGCCGAGGTGGCCACGAGGCAGGAGGGCGCGCCCTAGGGGGGTGGGTGCGCCCCCCACCCTCGTGGGCCCCTCGTGGCTCCCCTGACCGACTTCCTTCGCCTATATATACTTACATACCTTGAAAACACCGAGCAGCGCCATGAAACCCTATTTCCACCGCCGCAACCTTCTGTACCCATGAGATCCCATCTTGGAGCCTTTTTCGGGTCTCCGTCGAAGGGGGAATCGATCACGGAGGGCTTCTACCTCTGATGAGTTGTGAGTAGTTTACCACAGACCTTCGGGTCCATAGTTATTAGCTAGATGGCTTCTTCTCTCACTTTGAATCTCAATACAAAGTTCTCTCGATCTTCTTGGAGATCTATTCGACGTAACTCTATTTGCGGTGTGTTTTGTCGAGATCCGATGAATTGTGGGTTTATGATCAAGTTTATCTATGAGAAATATTTGAATCTCCTTTGAATTCTTTTATGTATGATTGGTTATCTTTGCAAGTCTCTTCGAATTATCAATTTTGTTTAGCCTACTAGATTGATCTTTTTTGCAATGGGAGAAGTGCTTAGCTTTGGGTTCAATCTTGCGGTGTCCTTTCCCAGTGACAGCAGGGGCAGCAAGGCACGTATTGTATTGTTGCCATCGAGGATAAAAAGACGGGGTTTATATCATATTCCTTGAGTTTATCCCTCTACATCATGTCATCTTGGCTAATGCGTTACTCTGTTCTTATGAACTTAATACTCTAGATGCATGTTGGATAGCGGTCGATGTATGGAGTAATAGTAGTAGATGCAGGCAGGAGTCGGTCTACTTGTCGCGGACGTGATGCCTATATACATGATCATGCCTAGATATTCTCATAACTATGCACTTTTCTATCAATTGCTCGACAGTAATTTGTTCACCCGCCATAATACTTATGCTATCTTGAGAGAAGCCACTAGTGAAACCTATGACCCCCGGGTCTATTTTCTATCATATAAGTTTCCGATCTACTTTATTTTGCAATCTTTACTTTCCAATCTATATCATAAAAATACCAAGAATATTTATTGTATCTTATTATCTCTATCAGATCTCACTTTCGCAAGTGGCCGTGAAGGGATTGACAACCCCTTTATCGCATTGGTTGCGAGGTCCTTGTTTGTCTGTGTAGGTACGAGGGACTTGCATGGAGCCTCCTACTGGATTGATACCTTGGTTCTCAAAACTGAGGGAAATACTTACGCTACTTTGCTGCATCACCCTTTCCTCTTCAAGGGAAAACCAACGCAGTGCTCAAGAGGTTGCAAGAAGGATTTCTGGCACCGTTGCCGGGGAGGTCTTCGCACAAGCCAAGACATACCAAGTACCCATCACAAAATCTTCTCCCTCGCATTACATTATTTGCCATATGCCTGTTGTTTTCTTCTCCCCCACTTCACCCTTGTCGTTTTATTCACCCTCTATTTCCCATTCGCCTCTCTTTTTCGCTTGCCTCTTGTGTTCTGGTGTGTTAGATCATTTATTTCATCGTCATGGCTAGTCCTCCTATCATCGTTAGTACTCCTTATCATGAAGTTCTTAATTTTAAACAAAGGGAGGGAGAAAATCTAAAAGATGCTTGGCATAGAATTTGCAATGCTCAAAATAGATCTACTAGGAAGCATCTACTTCCGTTCTTCTTTGCAATTTTTATGTAGGCATTACTCCTTGGAATAGATGCATTCTTGTACCATTACCGGAGGGAATTTTTTGGGTAGCCATACTTTTGATGCTTATAATGCTATGTTAGATGGAACTGTTTTGGTCCACCACCTCTTTTGGTTAATGGAAATGTTTTAACTTTAGAACATGTTATGCAAAGGCTTGAAATTATTGAAAACAAAGTTGCCACTGTTGAGTTAATTGAAAATTTGGATAAAAAGATCCACAACCAAATTACCCAATATGGATCTAAGGTTGGAGTTACTCTGAAATTTTTTAAAGCGAAAGAACCTATAGTTAACGAAAAAATATATCAAGATTCTACAAGAATCGGTAAACTTGAGGATATTATTACCAACTTAGGGGCTGCCTTTTCATCCATGAAAAATACTCCAACTCCTCCTACCAAAATTTCCAAATTAATGTATGTTCCTAAAAATAAGGGTGAATCTTCTAGTAAGGAAAATGCGGATCTCAAATCAATAAGTGTTCATCCCAACTTTTTCGCTTTCATTAAGGAACCTTTTGCTAAAAACGAATCTCTTGATTTCTTGCCTAGGAGTTTAATCATTAATAAAAATAAAGAAACTCCTAAGGGTTATAAGTGTTCTATTGAAGAATTGAATACCAAAGATGGCAATACGTAGATCTATTCTCGCTTTTATGCCTAGCTAGGGGTGTTAAACGATAGCGCTTGTCGGGAGGTAACCCAATTTTATTTTTGTTCATTGATTTTTGCTGCTGTTTAGTAATAAACAATTCATCTATATTCTGTTTATATGTGGTTTTATGTTTTAATTAGTGGTTGTTCCAAGTAAAACTTATAGGATAACCTACGGTGATAGTTAATTTGATCTTGCTGAAAAACAGAAACTTTTTCACGCACGAGAATAATTTTAGTAAATCACAGAAAAGTGCTTTTCAGTTGATTCTTTTTGAAGTATTTTAATAGACAAATTTCCTAGGATTTCCTATTTTGGTAGGATTTTTAGAGTTCCATAAGTATTCGAAAGTTACAGATTGCTACAGACTGTTCTGTTTTTGACAGATTCTGTTTTCCGTGTGTTGTTTGCTTATTTTGATGAATCTATGGCTAGTATCGGGGGGTATGAACCATAGAGAAGTTGGAATACAGTAGTTTTAACACCAATATAAATAAATAATGAGTTCATTACAGTACCTTAAGTGGTGGTTTTTCTTTCTTGCACTAACGGAGCTTATGAGATTTTTTGTTCAGTTTTGTGTTGTGAAGTTTTCAAGTTTTGGGTAAAGATTTGATGGACTATGGAATAAGGAGTGGCAAGAGCCTAAGCTTGGGGATTACCATGGCACCCCAAGATAATTCAAGGACAACCAAAAGCCTAAGCTTGGGGATGCCCCGGTAGGCATCCCCTCTTTCATCTTCGTCTACCGGTAACTTTACTTGGAGCTATATTTTTATTCACCACATGATATGTGTTTTGCTTGGAGCGTCTTGTATGATATGAGTCTTTGCTTTTTAGTTTACCACAATAATCCTTGATGTACACACCTTTTGGGAGAGACACACATGATTCGGAATTTATTGGAATACTCTATGTGCTTCACTTATATCTTTTGAGCTAGACAATTTTGCTCTAGTGCTTCACTTATATCTTTTTAGAGCACGGCAGTGGTTTTATTTTGTACAAATTATTGATCTCTCATGCTTCACTTCTATTATTTTTAGAGTCTTTTAGAACAGCATGGTATTTTCTTTGGTTATAAAATTGGTCCTAATATGATGGGCATCCAAGTTGGGTATAATAAAAACTATCATAGAAAGTGCAATTAATACTATGAGAAGTTTGATGCTTGATGATTGTTTTGAGATATGAGGATGGTGATATTAGAGTCATGCTAGTGGAGTATTTGTGAATTTGAGGAATACTTGTGTTGAAGTTTGTGATTCCCGTAGCATGCACGTATGGTGAACCGTTATGTGATGAAGTTGGAGCATGATTTATTTATTGATTGTCTTCCTTATGAGTGGCGGTCGGTTTTCCTACCAATCTATCCCCCTAGGAGCATGCGCGTAGTACTTCGTTTCGATGACTAATAGATTTTTACAATAAGTATATGAGTTCTTTATGACTAATGTTGAGTCCATGGATTATACGCACTCTCACCCTTCCACCATTGCTAGCCTCTCTTGTGTCGCGCAAATTTCGCCGGTACCATACACCCACCATATACCTTCCTCAAAACAGCCACCATACCTACCTATTATGGCATTTCCATAGCCATTCCGAGATATATTGCCATGCAGCTTTCCACCATTCCGTTTATTAACACACTCCATCATTGTCATATTGCTTTTGCATGATCATGTAGTTGACATCGTATTTGTGGCAAAGCCACCTTGATAATTCTTTCATACATGTCACTCTTGATTCATTGCATATCCTGGTACACCGCCGGAGGCATTCACATAGAGTTGTATTTTTTCTAAGTATTGAGTTGTAATTCTTGAGTTATAAGTAAATAAAAGTGTGATGATCTTCATTATTAGAGCATTGTCCCAAGTGAGGAAAGGATGATGGAGACTAATATTCCCCCACAAGTCGAGATGAGACTTCGGACTTTATGAAAAATAAAAGAGGCCAAAGAAGCCCAAATAAAAAAAGAGGCCAAAGAAGCTCACCAAAAAAAGAGAGAGAGAAAATGAGAGAAGGAACAATGTTACTATCCTTTTTCCACACTTGTGCTTCAAAGTAGCACCATGATCTTCATGATAGAGAGTCTCCTATGTTGTCACTTTCATATACTAGTGGGAATTTTACATTATAGAACTTGGTTTGTATATTCCAATGATGGGATTCATCAAAATACCCTAGGTCTTCATGAGCAAGCAAGTTGGATGCACACCCACTTAGTTTCTTTTGTTGAGCCTTCATACACTTATAGCTCTAGTGCATCCGTTGCATGGCAATACCTACTCACTCACATTGATATCTATTAATGGGCATCTCCATAGATCGTTGATACGCCTAGTTGATGTGAGACTATCTTCTCCTTTTTTGTCTTCTCCACAACCACCATTCTATTCCACATATAGTGCTATGTCCATGGCTCACGCTCATGTATTGCGTGAAAGTTGAAAAAGTTTTAGAACATCAAAAGTATGAAACAATTGCTTGGCTTGTCATGGGGGTTGTGCATGATTGAAATATTTTGTGTGATGAAGATAGAGGATAACCAGACTATATGATTTTGTAGGGATAGCTTTCTTTAGCCATGTTATTTTGAGAAGACATGATTGCTTTGTTAGTATGCTTGAAGTATTATTGTTTTCATGTCAATATGAACTTTTATCTTGAATCATTTGGATCTAAACATTAATGCCGCAATAAATAAAATAACATTGAGAAATATGCTAGGTAGCATTCCACATCAAAAATTCTGTTTTTATCATTTACCTACTCGAGGACGAGCAGGAATTAAGCTTGGGGATGCTTGATACGTCTCCAATGTATCTATAATTTTTTATTGTTCCATGCTATTATATTACCCATTTTGGATGTTTATGGGCTTTACTATACACTTTTATATCATTTTTGGGACTAACCTATTAGCCGGAGGCCCAGCCCAAATTGCTGGTTTTTTGCCTATTTCAGTGTTACGAAGAAAAGGAATATCAAACAGAGTCCAAACGGAATGAAACCTTCGGGAGAGATCTTTTTGGAACAAACGCAATCCAGGAGACTTGGAGGGGACGTCAAGAAGCATCTGAGGCGGCCACGAGGCAGGAGGGCACGCCCCCCACCCTCGTGGGCCCCTCGTAGCTCCCCTGACCGACTTCCTTCACCTATACATACTTGCATACCCTGAAAACACCGAGGAGCACTACGAAACCCTATTTCCACCGCCGCAACCTTCTGTACCCGTGAGATCCCATCTTGGAGCCTTTTTCGGCGCTCCGCCGGAGGGGGAATCGATCACAGAGGGCTTCTACCTCCAATGAGTTGTGAGTAGTTTACCACAGACCTTCGGGTCCATAGTTATTAGCTAGATGGCTTCTTCTCTCTCTCTCTCTCTCTCTCTCTTTGAATCTCAATACAAAGTTCTCCTCGATCTTCTTGGAGACTATTTGATGTAACTCTTTCTGCGGTGTGTTTGTCGAGATCCGATGAATTGTGGGTTTATGATCAAGTTTATCTATGAGAAATATTTGAATCCCCTCTGAATTCTTTATGTACGATTGGTTATCTTTGCAAGTCTCTTCGAATTATCAGTTTGGTTTGGCCTACTAGATTGATCTTTCTTGCAATGGGAGAAGTGCCTAGCTTTGGGTTCAATCTTGCGGTGTCCTTTCCCAGTGACAGCAGGGGTAGCAAGGTACGTATTGTATTGTTTCCATCGAGGATAAAAAGACGGGGTTTATATCATATTGCTTGATTTTATCCCTCTACATCATGTCATCTTGGCTAATGCGTTACTCTGTTCTTATGAACTTAATACTCTAGATGCATGCTGGATAGCGGTCGATGTGTGGAGTAATAGTAGTAGATGCAAGCAGAAGTTGGTCTACTTGTCGCGGACGTGATGCCTATATACATGATCATGCCTAGATATTCTCATAACTATGCACTTTTCTATCAATTGCTCGACAGTAATTTGTTCACCCACCAAAATACTTATGCTATCTTGAGAGAAGCCACTAGTGAAACCTATGGCCGCCGGGTCTATTTTCCATCATATAAGTTTCCGATCTACTTTATTTTGCAATCTTTACTTTCCAATCTATATCATAAAAATACGAAGAATATTTGTCTTATCTTATTATCTCTATCAGATCTCACTTTCGCAAGTGGTCGTGAAGGGATTGACAACCCCTTTATCGTGTTGGTTGCGAGGTTCTTGCTGTTTGTGTAGGTACGATGGACTTGCATGGAGCCTTCTACTGGATTGATACCTTGGTTCTCAAAACTGAGGGAAATACTTAAGCTACTTTGTTGCATCACCCTTTCCTCTTCAAGGGAAAACCAATGCAGTGCTCAAGAGGTAGCACTAGCGTACCGCAGAACAGAGGAAACGGCCTTGTGTTCGACAGGCCACGGTCGAAACGGGATCCTGTTCATCGGGAGGGGTCTGGCATATCGCAAAATGGAGGAAATGGACTTCTGTTGGACCTCCTATGGTTGAAACGGGGTCCTGTTGATCGGGAGGGGTGTTGCGTACCGCAAAATGGAGGAAATGGACTTGTGTTGGAGCGCTACGGTCGAAACGCGGGTCCTGTTCATCGGGAGGGGTGTGGCGTACCACAAAACGGGACTCCACGGGATACTGCTCATCTCCAGCGTCGACCTCCTCTAGCCTCCACGGGCTACTGTTCATCCACCGTTGACCTCCTCCAGCCTCCATCTGCGACTGTTCATCCACGGGCTCCTGTTCATCCAGCCTCCACCACGCGCTCCTCCACCGGCTACTATTCAACCAGCCCTCTCCATGGGGTCCTGTTCAACCACCCCTCCACCGGCTACTGTTCAACTAGCCCTCCATCGGCTACTGTTCAACCTTCCCTCCACGTGGTCCTGTTCATCCAGCCCTCCATGGGGTCATGTTCATCCACGCCCAACCGGCTCGATCGATCAGGGTCCTGTTCATCCAGCGGCAACACCACGGGGTCCTATTCATCCAACCCCCACCGGGAACTGTTCATCCAACCCCCTTAGCAACACTCACTATTCATCTAGAGGCAACATCGATCGGCTTCAGTTAGCAGCAGTAGCGAAGAAATTGCTCGATGGCTCGGGTTTAGTAACGCGTAGCCTGTAGTGCAATCGCTCGGGTTCAGTTAGCGACGCCTCGCTCGGGTTTAGTTAGAGCCCAACGCCTCTCACCCACGCGCGTACGTGTACGAGGGAAACACGCATCACTCGGCCCCTGACCACCCACCGTGACTGGGAACTCCCCGATATTTTCCTCGCCCTCGCTTCTACCATAGTTTTTTCCGTCATGGACGACCCAAAGAATGTCATGCAGCTGCATCTCCGGCCCGCCCAGGATGAAAAGCCCATTTTCTATCATGATTTTTTGTCATAGAAGTAGGAGCCCACCACATCTATGATGATACCGGGTTTTGTCACAATTATCGTCATAGAAGTGTCATAAGTATGACAGAAAAAAAATTGTTCGACCCAAAATGTCATGGATGTGTCTTTTTTTGTAGTGAATTAGCTAGGAGTTTATAATGGTTTACCTTGCGTGCCAACATGCTATTAAAATGGTTGTGATGTGGTATGATAGGGTGGTATCCTCCTTTGAATGATTCTAGTGACTTGACTTGGCACATGTTCACGCATGTAGTTGAAACAAAATCAACATAGCCTCCACGATATTTATGTTCATGGTGATTTATATCCCACTCATACTCGCACTCATTGTTTATTAATCTTAATGCATGTTCATGACTGTTGTCGCTCTCTAGTTGGTCGCTTCTGAGTCTCTTTCTAGCCTTCATTTGTACTAAGCGGGAATACTGCTTGTGCATCCACTTCCATAAACCCTAAAGTTATTCCATTTGAGTCCACCATACCTTCCTATATGCGGTATTTACCTGCCGTTCCAAGTAAATTTGCATGTGCCAAACTCTAAACCTTCAAATGAAATTCTATTTTGTATGCTCGAATAGCTCATGTATCAACTAGGGCTATCTAATCTTCCATGCTAGGTGGGTTGTTCTCACGATGAGTGGACTCCGCTCAACATCAAGAGAAAGTGGCCGGTAACCGGGATGCCCAGTCCCATGATCAAATCAAATAAAAATAATTGCAAACAAAACTCCCCCAGGATTGTTGTTAGTTGTACGGTACCCATTGTTTTGGGCCAGCCATGGATTGATGCTCATTGGTGGTGGGGGAGTATAAACTTTACCATTCTGTTTGGGAACCGCCTATAATGTATGTAGCATGGAAGATATCGAGATCTCTTGGTTTTTATGTTGACAACAAAGTATGCCACTCAAAATATTATTTATCTCAATTTCAAAACTTGAGCTCTGACACCTCTGCAAATCCCTGCTTCCCTCTGCGAAGGGCCTATCTATTTACTTTTATGTTGATTCATCATCCTCTTATTAAAAAGCACCAGTTGGAGAGCACCGTTGTCATTTGTATGCATTGCTATTAATTTGCATTGAGTATGACTATGACTGGATCTTTTTTGCCATGAATTACAATGTTTAGTCAGTCCTTGATCTTCAGCGGTGCTCTGCATTTATTTTTTGCGTTCTCAGAAAGGGCAAGCGAGGTACCATCTTGTTATATCATATTATGATTGTTTTGACAAAATGTTGTCATCCGAGATTTATTATTATTGCTCGCTAGTTGATTAAGGCATTGATATGAGTAAACATGAGACCTAAGTGTTATTGTGAATATGGTTAGTTCATAATCTTTGCTGAAAACTTGAATGCTGGCTTTACATATTTGCAACAACAAGATCAAACAGAGTTTGTAAAAGTTTTTCTTTATCACTTTCAGTTTGTCAACTGAATTGCTTGAGGACAAGCAAAGGTTTAAGCTTGGGGGAGTTGATACGTCTCCAACGTATCTACTTTTCCAAACTCTTTTGCCCTTGTTTTGGACTATAACTTGCATGATTTGAATGGAACTAACCCAGACTGATGCTGTTTTCAGCAGAATTGACATGGTGTTATTTTTGTGCAGAAATAAAAGTTCTCGGAATGACCTGAAAATCCACGAAGACACGTTTTCGAATTAATAAAAAATATTGGCGAAAGAATCAACGTAAGGGGGCCCACACCCTGTCCACGAGGGTACAGGGTGCGCCCACCCCCTGGGGCGCGCCCCCCTGCCTCGTGGGCCCCCTGGACCTCCACCAACCTCAACTCCAACTCCATATATTCACGTTCGGGGAGAAAAAATAAGAGAGAAGGATTCATCGCTTTTTATGATACGGAGCCGCCGCCAAGCCCTAATGTTCCTCGGGAGGGCTGATCTGGAGTCCGTTCGGGGCTCCGGAGAGGGGAATCCGTCGCCATCGTCATCATCAACCATCCTCCATCACCAATTTCATGATGCTCACCGCCATGCGTGAGTAATCCCATCGTAGGCTTGCTGGACGGTGATGGGTTGGCTGAGATTTACCATGTAATCGAGTTAGTTTTGTTAGGGTTTGATCCCTAGTATCCATTATGTTCTAAGATTGATGTTGCTATCACTTTGCCATGCTTAATGCTTGTCAGTAGGGCTCGAGTGCCATGATTTCAGATTTGAACCTATTATGTTTTCATGAATATATGTGAGTTCTTGATCCTATCTTGCAAGTCAACATTCACCTACTATGTGTTATGATCCGGCAACCCCGAAGTGACAATAATCAGGAGCACTCCCGGTGATGACCGTAGTTTGAGGAGTTCATGTATTCACTAAGTGCTAATGCTTTGGTCTGGTACTCTATTAAAAGGAGGCCTTAATATCCCTTAGTTTACAATAGGACCCCGCTGCCACGGGAGGGTAGGACAAAAGATGTCATGCAAGTTCTTCTCCATAAGCACGTATGACTATATTCGGAATACATGCCTACATTACATTGATGAACTGGAGCTAGTTTTGTGTCACCCTATGTTATAACTGTTGCATGATGAATTGCAGCCGACATAATTATCCATCATTGATCCATTGCCTATGATCTTTTCACATATTTTGATCTTTGCTTAGTTATTTCTCCGTTGCCATTATTACGATTGCTACAAAACCGCTACCGTTACTTTTGCCACTGTTACCGTTACCTCCATACTACTTTGCTACTAAATACTTTGCTGCAGAAATTAAGTCTTTCGGTGTGGTTGAATTGACAACTCAGCTGCTAATACTTGAGAATATACTTTGGCTCCCCTTGTGTCGAATCAATAAATTTGGGTTGAATACTCTACCCTCGAAAACGGTTGCGATCCCCTATACTTGTGGGTTATCAGTGTCCCAAATAGTGGGCGGGAGCGATTTTGGCCTCACGCATGTGTGCTTAGGCGGCCATTGTGTATGAATGTTTTTCGTAGGCGGTTGCATGGCGTCCAGATGAAGCTACAAACCTACCCCAGTTTAGACCTTTGGACGTCTGATTACCCACAAGTATAGGGGTTCGCAACAGTTTTCGATGGTAGAGTATTCAACCCAAATTTATAGATTCGACACATGGGGAGCCAAAGAATAATTGAAGGTATTAGCAGCTGAGTTGTCAATTCAACCACACCTGGAGATTAATTATCTGCAGCAAAGTGATTAGTAGCATAGTAGTATGATAGTTTTGATGATAGTAGCAGCAGCAATAGTAATGGTAACAGTGATGACAGTGATATTGTAGCAGCAAGTATAGCAGTAGCAGTAGTAACTTAGCAAGAACTGAAGGAAATATGCCCTAGAGGCAATAATAAAGTTATTATTTATTTCCTTATTTCATGATAAATGTTTATTATTCATGCTATGTATTAACCGGAAACATAATACATGTGTGAATACATAGACAAACATAGTGTCACTAATATGCCTCTACTTGACTAGCTCGTTTATCAGAGATGGTTATGTTTCCTAGCCATGGACAAAAGAGTTGTCATTTGATTAACGGGATCACATCATTAGGAGAATGATGTGATTGACTTGACCCATTCCGTTAGCTTAGCACTTGATCGTTTAGTATGTTGCTATTGCTTTCTTCATGACTTATACATGTTCCTGTAACTATGAGATTATGCAACTCCCGTTTACCGGAGGAACACTTTGGGTACTACCAAACGTCACAACGTAACTGGGTGATTATAAAGGAGTACTACAGGTGTCTCTGGAGGTACATGTTGAGTTGGCGTATTTCGAGATTAGGATTTGTCACTCCGATTGTCGAAGAGGTATCTCTGGGCCCTCTCGGTAATGCACATCATTATAAGCCTTGCAAGCAATGTGACCAATGAGTTGGTTACGGGATGATGCATTAAAGAACGAGTAAAGAGACATGCCGGTGACAAGATTGAACTAGGTATTGGATACCGACGATCGAATCTCGGGCAAGTAACATACCAATGACAAAGGGAACAACGTATGTTGTTATGCGGTTTGACCGATAAAGATCTTCGTAGAATATGTAGGAGCCAATATGGGCATCCAGGTCCCGCTATTGGTTATTGACCAAGAATAGTTCTAGGTCATGTCTACATAGTTCTCGAACCCGTAGGGTCTGCACGCTTAAGGTTTCGATGACAGTTATATTATGAGTTTATGAGTTTTGATGTACCGAAGGAGTTCGGAGTCCCGGATGAGATCGGGGACATGACTAGGAGTCTCGAAATGGTCGAGACGTAAAGATCGATATATTGGACGACTATATTAGGAGTTCGGAAAGGTTCCGAGTGATTCGGGTATTTTTCGGAGTACCGGAGAGTTACGGGAATTCGCCGGGGAGTATATGGGCCTTATTGGGCCATACGGGATTAGAGGAGAGAGGCCGAAAGGAAGGAGGCGCGCAGCCCCCCTTTGGTCCGAATTGGACAAGGGGTGCGGCCCCCTTTTCCTTCCTTCTCTCCCCCTCTTTCCCCCTTCTCCTACTCCAACAAGGAAGGAGGGAGTCCTACTCCCGGTGGGAGTAGGACTCCCCATGGCGCGCCCCCTCCTAGGCCGACCACCCCCTCCCCCTTGCTCCTTTATATACGGGGGCAGGGGGCACCCCATGACACACAAGTTGATCTTCGTGATCGTTCCTTAGCCGTGTGCGGTGCCCCCCTCCACCATATTCCACTTCGGTCATATCGTTGCGGTGCTTAGGCGAAGCCCTGCGTCGGTAGAACATCATCATCGTCACCACGCCGTCGTGCTGACGGAACTCATGCCCGACACCCTGCTGGATCGGAGTCCGGGGATCGTCATCGAGCTGAACGTGTGCTGAACTCAGAGGTGCCGTACGTTCGGTACTTGGATCGGTCGGATCGTGAAGACATACGACTACATCAACCGCGTTGTCATAACGCTTCCGCTTACGGTCTACGAAGGTACGTGGACGAACACTCTCCCCTCTCGTTGCTATGCCATCACCATGATCTTGCGTGTGCATAGGAAATTTTTTGAAATTACTACGTTCCCCAACAGTGGCATCCGAGCCTAGGTTTTATGCGTTGATGTTATATGCACGAGTAGAACACAAGTGAGTTGTGGGCGATACAAGTCATACTGCTTACCAGCATGTCATACTTTGGTTCGGCGGTATTGTGAGATGAAGCGGCCCGGACCGACATTACGCGTATGCTTACGCGAGACTGGTTTCACCGTTACGAGCACTCGTGCTTAAAGGTGGCTGGCGGGTGTCTGTGTCTCTCACTTTAGCTGAATCGAGTATGGCTACGCCCGGTCCTTGCGAAGGTTAAAACAGCACCAACTTGACGAACTATCGTTGTGGTTTTTGATGCGTAGGTAAGAACGGTTCTTGCTAAGCCCGTAGCAGCCACGTAAAATTTGCAACAACAAAGTAGAGGACGTCTAACTTTTTTTTGCAGGGCATGTTGTGATGTGATATGGTCAAGACGTGATGAGATATAAATTGTTGTATGAGATGATCATGTTTTGTTGAAGTTATCGGCAACTGGCAGAAGCCCTATGGTTGTCTCTTTGTTGCATAAAGATGCAAGTGCCAAATAATTGCTTTACTTTATCGCTATGCGATAGCAATAGTTGCAAGAGCAATAGTTGGTGAGACAACCATGTGATGACACATTGATATAGATCAAGATGATGAAGATCATGGTGTCGTGCCGGTGACGATAGAGATCATGACAGTACTTTGGAGATGGAGATCAAAGGCGCAAGATGATCATGGCCATATCATGTCACATATTTTGATTGCATATGATGTTTATCTATTATACATCTTATTCTTGCTTTAATTGACGGTAGCATTTTAAGATGATCTCTCACTAATTATCAAGAAGTGTTCCCCCTGAGTATGCACCGTTGCCAAAGTTCGTCGTGCCCAGACACCACGTGATGATCGGGTGTGATAAGCTCTACGTCCATCTACAACGGGCGCAAGCCAGTTTTGCACACGCGGAATACTCAGGTTAAACTTGACGAGCCTAGCATATGCAGATATGGCCTCGGAACACGGAGACCGAAAGGTCGAGCGTGAATCATATAGTAGATATGATCAACATAGTGATGTTCACCATTGAAAACTACTCCATCTCATGTGATGATCGGTTATGGTTTAGTTGATTTGGATCACGTGATCACTTAGATGACTGGAGAGATGTCTGTCTAAGTGGGAGTTCTTAAGTAATATGATTAATTGAACTTAATTTATCATGAACTTAGTCCTGGTAGTATTTTGCAAATTATGTTGTAAGATCAATAGCTTGCGTTGTTGCTTTCATATGTTTATTTTGATATGTTCCTAGAGAAAATTGTGTTGAAAAATGTTAGTAGCAATGCTGCGGATTGGATCCGTGATCTGAGGTTTATCCTCATTGCTGCACAGAAGAATTATGTCCTGGATGCACCGCTAGGTGACAGACCTATTGCAGGAGCAGATGCAGACGTTATGAATGTTTGGCTAGCTCAATATGATGATTACTTGATAGTTTAAGTGCACCATGCTTAACGGCTTAGAATCGGGACTTCAAAGATGTTTTGAACATCATGGACCATATGAGATGTTCCAGGAGTTGAAGTTAATATTTCCAGCAAATGCCCGAGTTGAGAGATATGAAGTCTCCAACAAGTCCTATAGCTAAAAGATGGAGGAGAATCGCTCAACTAGTGAGCATGTGCTCAGATTGTCTGGGTACTTCAATCGCTTGAATCAAGTGGGAGTTAATCTTCCAGATAAGATAGTGATTGACAGAATTCTCTAGTCACCACCACTAAGTTACTAGAACTTCGTGATGAACTATAGTATGCAAGGGATGACGAAAACGATTCCCGAGCTCTTCGTGATGTTGAAATCGACGAAGGTAGAAATCAAGAAAGAGCATCAAGTGTTGATGGTTAACAAGACCACTAGTTTCAAGTAAAGGGCAAAGGGAAAGAAAGGGAACTTCAAGTGGAAAGACAAGCAAGTTGTCACTCCCGTGAAGAAGACCAAAGCTGGACCAAAACCTGAAACTGAGTGCTTACACTGCAAAAGGAAATGGTCACTGGAAGCGGAAATGCCCCAAGTATTTGGCGAATAAGAAGGATGGCAAAATGAACATAAGTATATTTGATATACATATTATTGATGTGTACTTTACTAGTGTTTATAGCAACCCCTCAGTATTTGATACTAGTTCAGTTGCTAAGATTAGTAACTCGAAACGGGAGTTGCAGAATAAACAGAGACTAGTTAAGGGTGAAGTGACGATGTGTGTTGGAAATAGTTCCAAGATTGATATGACCATCATCGCACACTCCCTATACTTTCGGGATTAGTGTTGAAACTAAATAAATGTTATTTGGTGTTTGCGTTGTGCATGAATATGATTTGATCATGTTTATTGCAATACATTCATTTAAGTTAGAGAACAATTGTTGTTCTGTTTACATGAATAAAACCTCCAATGGTCATACACCCAATGAAAATAGTTTATTGGATCTCGATCGTAGTGATACACATATTCATAATATTGATGCCAAAAGATGCAAAGTTAATAATGATAGTGCAACTTATTTGTGGCACTGCCGTTTGGGTCATATCGGAGTAAAGCGCATGAAGAAACTCCATAAAGATGGATTTTCGGAATCACTTGGTTATGAATCATTTGATGCTTGCGAACTGTGCCTTTGGGCAAGATGACTAAAACTTCATTCTTCGGAACAATGGAACGAGCAACAAACTTATTGGAAATAATACATACTGATGTATGCGATCCGATGAGTGTTGAGGCTCGCGGCGGGTATCGTTATTTTCTGACCTTCGCAGATGATTTGAGCAGATATAGGTATATCTACTTGATGAAACATAAGTCTGAAATAGTTGAAAGGTTCAAAAATTTCAGAGTGAAGTGGAAAATCATCATAACAAGAAAATAAAGTTTCTGCGATCTGATCATGGAGATGAATATTTGAGTTACGAGTTTGGTCTTCAATTAAAACAATGTGGAATAGTTTCACAGCTCACGCCACCTGGAACACCACAATGTTATGGTCTGTCCGAACATCGTAACCGCACTTTATTTGATATGGTGCGATCAATGATGTCTCTTACCGATTTACCAATATCGTTTTGGGGTTATGCATTAGAGACAGCTGCATTCACATTAAATAGGGCACCATCTAAATCCGTTGAGACGACACCGTATGAACTATTGTTTAGCATTAAACCTAAGCTGTCGTTTCTTAAAGTTTGGGGCTGCGATGCTTATGTGAAAAAGTTTCATCCTGATAAGCTCGAACCCAAATCGGAGAAGTGCGTCTTCATAGAATACCCAAAGGAAAGTGTTGGGTACACCTTCTATCACAGATCCGAAGGCAAGATATTCGTTGCTAAAAATGGATCCTTTCTAGAGAAGGAGTTTCTCTCGAAAGAAGTGAGTGGGAGGAAAGTAGAGCTTGATAAGGTAATTTGTACCTTCTCCCGAATTGGAAAGTAGTTCATCATGAAAATCAGTTCCAGTGATTCCTACACCAATTAGTGAGGAAGCTAATGATGATGATCATGAAACTTCAGATCAAGTTACTACAAAACCTCGTAGGTCTTCCAGAGTAAGATCCGCACCAGAGTGGTACGGTTATCATGTTCTGGAAGACATGTTACTAGACCATGATGAACCTACGAACTATGAGGAAGCGATGATGAGCCCAGATTCCGCGAAATGGCTTGAGGCCATAAAATCTGAGATATGATCCATGTATGAGAACAAAGTATGGACTTTGATTGACTTGCTCGATGATCAGCAAGCCATGTTAAATAAATGGATCTTCAAGAGGAAGACGGACACTGATAGTAGTGTTACTATCTACCAAGCTCGACTTGTTGCGAAAGGTTTTCAACAAGTTCAAGGTGTTGAATACGATGAGATTTTCTCACTCGTATCAATGCTTAAGTCTGTCTGAATCATGTTAGCAATTGCCACATTTTATGAAATCTGGCAAATGGATGTCAAAACTGCATTCTTTAATGGATTTATTAAAGAAGAGTTGTATATGATGCAACCAGAAGGTTTTGTCAATCCTAAAGGTGCTAACAAAATGTGCAAGCTCCAGCGATCCATCTATGGACTGGTGCAAGCATCTCGGAGTTGGAATATATGCTTTGATAAGTTGATCAAAGCATATGGTTTTATATGGACTTACGATGAAGCCTGTATTTACAATAAAGTGAGTGGGAGCACTAAAGCCTTTCTGATTAGTATGTGTGAGTGACATATTGTTGATCAGAAATGATGTAGAATTTTTCTGCAAAGCATAAAGGAGTGTTTTAAAGGAGTTCTTTAAAAAGAAAAGACCTCAGTAAAAGCTACTTACATATTGAGCATCAAGATCTATTGAGATAGATCAAGACGCTTGATAAGATTTTCAATGAGTACATACCTTGGCAAGATTTTGAAATAGTTCAAAATGGAACAATCAAAGAAAGAGTTCTTGCCTGTGTTGCAAAGGTATGAAATTGAGTAAGACTCAAATCCCGACCACAGCAGAAAATAGAAAGAGAATGAAAAGTCATTCCCTATGCCTCAGTCATAGGTTCTATAAAGTATGCTATGCTATGTACCAGACCTATTGTATACCTTGCTCTGAATTTGGCAAGGGAGTACAATAGTGATCTAGGAGTAGATCACTGGACATTGGTAAAGAATATCCTTAGTAAGGACTAAGGAGATGTTTCTCGATTATGGAGGTGATAAAAGAGTTTGTTGTGAAAGTTACATCAGTGCAAACTTTTACACTAATCCAGATGACTCTAAGTCTCAACCTGGATACATATTGAAAGTGGGAGCAATTAGCTAGAGTAGCTCCGTGCAGAGCATTGTGGACATAAAATATTTACAAAATACATACGGCTCTGAATGTGACAGACCCGTTGACTAAGCTTCTCTCACGAGCAAAACATGATCACACCTTAGTACTCTTTGGGTGATAATCACATAGCGATGTGAACTAGATTATTGACTCTAGTAAACCCTTTGGATGTTGGTCACATGATGATGTGAACTATGGGTCTTAATCATATACAGATATGAATATTGGTGTTAAATCACACGGCGATGTGAACTAGATTATTGACTCTAGTGCAAGTGGGAGACTGAAGGAAATATGCCCTAGAGGCAATAATAAAGTTATTATTTATTTCCTTATTTCATGATAAATGTTTATTATTCATGCTAGAATTGTATTAACCGGAAACATAATACATGTGTGAATACATAGACGAACATAGTGTCACCAGTATGCCTCTACTTGACTAGCTCGTTTATCAGAGATGGTTATGTTTCCTAGCCATGGACAAAAGAGTTGTCATTTGATTAACGGGATCACATCATTAGGAGAATGATGTGATTGACTTGACCCATTCTGTTAGCTTAGCACTTGATCGTTTAGTATGTTGCTATTGCTTTCTTCATGACTTATACATGTTCCTGTAACTATGAGATTATGCAACTCCCGTTTACCGGAGGAACACTTTGGGTACTACCAAACGTCACAACGTAACTGGGTGATTATAAAGGAGTACTACAGGTGTCTCCGAAGATACATGTTGAGTTGGCGTATTTCGAGATTAGGTTTTGTCACTCCGATTGTCGGAGAGGTATCTCTGGGCCCTCTCGGTAATGCACATCATTATAAGCCTTGCAAGCAATGTGACCAATGAGTTGGTTACGGTATGATGCATTAAAGAACGAGTAAAGAGACTTGCTGGTGACGAGATTGAACTAGGTATTGGATACCGACGATCGAATCTCGGGCAAGTAACATACCGATGACAAAGGGAACAACGTATGTTGTTATGCGGTTTGACCGATAAAGATCTTCGTAGAATATGTAGGAGCCAATATGGGCATCCAGGTCCCGCTATTGGTTATTGACCAAGAATAGTTCTAGGTCATGTCTACATAGTTCTCGAACCCGTAGGGTCCGCACGCTTAAGGTTTCGATGACAGTTATATTATGAGTTTATGAGTTTTGATGTACCGAAGGAGTTCGGAGTCCTTGATGAGATCGGGGACATGACTAGGAGTCTCGAAATGGTCGAGACATAAAGATCGATATATTGGACGACTATATTCGGAGTTCGGAAAGGTTCCGAGTGATTCGGGTATTTTTCGGAGTACCGGAGAGTTACGGGAATTCGCCGGGGAGTATATGGGCCTTATTGGGCCATACGGGATTAGAGGAGAGAGGCCGAAAGGAAGGAGGTGCGCAGCCCCCCTTTGGTCCGAATTGGACAAGGGGTGCGGCCCCCTTTTCCTTCCTCCTCTCCCCCTCTTTCCCCCTTCTCCTACTCCAACAAGGAAGGAGGGAGTCCTACTCCCGGTGGGAGTAGGACTCCCCATGGCGCGCCCCCTCCTAGGCCGGCCGCCCCCTCCCCCTTGCTCCTTTATATACGGGGGCAGGGGGGCACCCCATGACACACAAGTTGATCTTCGTGATCATTCCTTAGCCGTGTGCGGTGCCCCCCTCCACCATATTCCACCTCGGTCATATCGTTGCGGTGCTTAGGTGAAGCCCTGCGTCGGTAGAACATCATCATCGTCACCATGCTGTCGTGCTGACGGAACTCATCCCCGACACCCTGCTGGATCGGAGTCCGGGGATCGTCATCGAGCTGAACGTGTGCTGAACTCGGAGGTGCCGTACGTTCGGTACTTGGATCGGTCGGATCGTGAAGACGTACGACTACATCAACCGTGTTGTCATAACGCTTCCGCTTACGGTCTACGAAGGTACGTGGACGAACACTCTCCCCTCTCATTGCTATGCCATCACCATGATCTTGTGTGTGCGTAGGAAATTTTTTGAAATTACTACGTTCCCCAACAAGAACAATATATGATAAATTCGTAGGCATTGGATCAGTGACTCGTTTGATGATTTTCATCATGAGACAGTTATAACCTAGGGCGACACGGCACTAGCTCCAGTTCATAAATATAATGTAGGCATGTATTCTGTAAATAGTCATACGTGCTTATGGAAAGAACTTGCATGACATCTTTTGTCCTACCCTCCCGTGGCAGAGGGGTCCTATTGAAAACTAAGGGATATTAAGGCCTCCTTTTAATAGAGAACCGGAATAAAGCATTAGCACACAGTGAATACATGAACTCCTCAAACTACGGTCATCACCGGGGGTGGTCCCGACTATTGTCACTCCGGGGTTGCCGGATCATAACACGTAGTAAGTGACTATAACTTGCAAGATCGGATCTAGAACATGGATATAAAGGTGATAACATAAACTGTTCAGATCTAAAATCATGGCACCCGGGCCCATAGTGACAAGCATTCAGCATGGGAAAGTCATAGCAACATCAATCTCAGAACATAGTGGATACTAGGGATCAGGTCCTAACAAAACTAACTCGATTACATGATGAATCTCATCCAACTCCTCATCGATCAGCGAGCCTACGAAGGAATTACTCACTACCGGTGGGGAGCATCATGGAATTAGCGATGGAGATGTGTTGGTGATGACGAAGATCGAAGATCCCCCTCTCCGGAGCCCCAAACGGACTCTAGATCTGGCCTCGCAATGAAGAACAGGAGACGGCGGTGGCTCCGTCTCATGAAACACGATAAATTTTTCTCCCCGGTTTTTTTTCTAGAATAATGGGATTTTATAGTGGCGGTTTCAGCGTCAGCAGGGCCACCAGGTGGGCAGCACCCACCTGGGCGCGCCTGGGGGGGGGGGGGCAGGCGCGCCCTCGTGGGTTGTGCCCACCAAGGTGCTCCCCTCAGGTACCTCCTGGCTCTAGAAATTCTCTTACTTTATATAAAAAAAATCCTCGCAAAGTTTCATTCCATTCCGAGAACTTTTATTTCTGCACAAAAACAACACCATGGAAGTTCTGCTGAAAACAACGTCAGTCCGGGGTTAGTTTCATTCAAATCATGCAAATTAGTGTCCAAAACAAGAGGAAAATCATTGGGAAAAGTAGATATGTTGGAGACGTATCAACTCCCCCAAGCTTAAACCTTTGCTTGTCCTCGGCAATTCAGTTGATAAACTGAAAGTGAAAAAGAAAAACTTTTACGAACACTTTTGCTCTTGTTTCATACATAAGCTTAAATATCACCCAGGTTTTCAGCAAGGATTATAACTAACCATGTCGACAATAACTCTTAAAAATTATATTCACTCATATCAATGACATAATCAACTAGAGAGCAATAACAAGATATCTTAATAGCAACACGTTGTCAAAACAACCATGATATAATATGACAATAGTGGTATCTTGCTAGCCCTTTCTGAGACCGCAAAACATAAATGCAGAGCACCCCCAAAGTTCAAGCAGCGACTAAACATTTTAATTCATGGTAGAAAAGATCCAATCATGATGCACCCAACATTAGCTATACACAATGCGTCAGCATGAGAGCAGTGCTCTCAGGTTCTGGCGCTTATTTGAGAAGGTGATGTCACAACATAAAAGTAAATAGATAGTCCCTTCGCAGAGGGAAGCAGTTATTTGCATAGAGGTAAATGATATTTTGAGACATGCACCCTTCTGATTTACTTTTCACGACTATCAGTTATCGGTATCTTCCATGCTAAACATGCTAGTGGCGGTTCCCAAGCAGAAATGTAAAGGTTATGACTCCAGTGGGAGTTTTTGTTTGATCGTTTTTAAGCTCTTTTCTCTTTGCAGTTTGGGACTGGGCATCCCTATTACCGCCCTTTCCTCGTGCTATGGCAAGTGAATAAACACTCGACCTAAGAATAACCCGCTTACCATGGAAGATACCGACTACCTCCTATCGTTCCATGAACAATCCAGGCACACAAAAAGGATATTTATTTGAAGTTTTTAGAGATGCACATGCAAATTTACTTAGGACGGCAGGGTAATACCGCATATAGGTAGGTATGGTGGACTCGTCTAAAATAACTTGGGTTTTAGGTTTTTGATGTACAAGCAGAGTTCCCACTTAGTACAGGCGAAGGCTAGAAGATAGGTTGAGAAGCGACCAACTAGAGAGCAACAACGGTCATGAACATGCATTATGCATAAGTAACATTGGATACTAGCATGAGTAGGATATGAACACCATGAACATAAATATCATAGAGGCTATGTTGGTTTTGATTCAACTACATGCATGAACATGTGCCAACTCAACCCACTCCAACATTCAGAGGAGGATACCATATCATCATACTACATCATAATCATTTTAACGCAATGCTGATATCCAAGATAAGTCATTATTCACTCCTAGCTACTTATGCATGGCATGAGAAACTATAATCTCTAATTGTCATTGCAAACATGTTTGATCATAATAGACTGAAGCATGGATACTAGGTTAAACATATTTACAAAAACAGAACAAGTCGAGTTCATACCCGTTTCTCTCTGCCATGGCTAGTTCATCTAATATCGTCCTTATTGCCTTTCACTTGCACGACCGAACGATTTGAAAATGATAATAGTGCAAGAGTGTCGTGGACTAAGCTTGAATATGCAAACATTTTATTCAAGAGGAGAAGACAAGGTAATATTTGCTCTTTGTTAGATCAACAATAATGCAAATGAGAGCTACTCAACCTTTTCATCGTGGTCTTCTCCTTGGTATGATTCGATAAAGAAAAAGAAGTTCAGAGAAACACACTGAAATATTTTTGGAGTTTTTGGTTTTTCGAAAGTAGGCAAATGAGAAAGGGAAAAGCAAAAACGAGAAAAACTATTTACACGGGAAAGCTCCCAACAAATAAAAGAACATGGAAATCTTTTTGGGTTTTCTTTTTAGTGCTACAAAAAATTGAACTAGGAAGAAAAATAAAAAATAAGCAAGAAACATACTTTTGGGATTTTCTCAAAGTTTTCCAAACACTCAAGAAGAAAGCAAGACAAAATAATTTAAGCTTTTGGCCTAACTTGGTAAGCAGTCAATAGCCTAGATGTTAGTCGGCGTGTGGTGGCTCACGGAGGCTCTCGGTGCTGATGCCTCGGCCTGTCGTGCTGCCTCCATTATTGCGTTGTGAGCTCGAGCCTCGCTCTCAAGAACAAAATGTCTTCCTTTGTTGTGATAGTCAAAAAGAGCAGGCACAGGAAAATATTTGTGCACAACAGATGTTTGGTTAAACAACAAATTGAAAGTAAAGTTATGAACTTTTTTCTTTGAGGATCTTATGGCTTTTTAAAGCATCAAAGTCTAAATACTGCGTGGGTAGGATAGGGTCAAAGGGCAAAGGTGAAACACCCAGCCCTCGTGCTAAAAGCGTGGCATAAATTCCGCCATAGAAATAGCCACTGTTAGCGTTATGATGCAGTATGCGTGCAACGATCGCTCCAAGGTTATAGCTCCTTTCACCGGTGAGAGCAGTGCATATGAGGCTCAAGTCTGGAGCACAAAGCGTACTACAGTCTTGCTTGCCTACTATGCATTTTCCATTAAATAATGCAAAGTACTGAATTGCAGGAAAATGTATGCTTTTTATTCTACCTTGCGTAACTCCCCTAGTTTCACCAAAGCAAAGACTAGTCAAGAATACTTCAAACTCAACCCTAGGTGGCTCATCGAGCGAACCCTGGAATGGGATTTTGCAGAGGTGAGCAAACCTTTCTAGAGAAATGGTAAATGGATTGTCATAAAGTTTAAAAGACACCCTAGACTCATGGGGAAAGAATTTAAATTCTTTGACAAATGATTCGGAGAGGATGAGGTGTTGGTCGCACTTATCTGAAATGTAGGGACCGAGCTCGGCATTGTGAACATATTGCTCAAATTCCTCCTTAATACCCACTCTCACTATATAATTGTTGCATGGCCATAAGCATGTTTTGGTGGTGGCACTTCGAATGGAACTTTCACTTGGTTCAGCATAGGAGCGACGAACGGAGCTACTGCTAGAAGATGCCTCCGAGGATCTCCTCCTCGAAGAACTCCCTCCAAAGAAGTTCATAATGTTCGTGTACAATTTTCTGAAATTTTTTGGTCATGAAAAATTTATTAACAAAAACTTCACAAGAATGATAGCAACTACTCATAGGGATGTATAGAGGCCATAGCAAGCATTCAAACTACTTAGAACTCTAAGAATTCAACATGCAAGCTCATCTACAGCAGCACCAAGAGTAGCTAATTATTCTAAATATAAACCACTAGAACAAAAACTAATTGGACACATGGATGAGTCACATACTAAGCAACAAATCCCCAAAACAGTTTCGGAAACGGCGCTTCGAGCAAAGAGATCGAAGTCCGCGGTTTCAGAGGCAAGAACACGAGAGAGAGAGAGAGTGGTAGTGATTTTTTCTGGGTGAATGGAGTGATGTGGGAAGAAGAAGTAAGTGAGGGGGCCCACCGGGTGGCAAGCACCCACCAGGGCGCGCCTGGGGGTCCTGGCGCGCCCAGCTGGGTTGTGCCCACCTGGTGCACCTTCCTCTGATATTATTTGCACCAGAAATTCAGAAAAAATCATATCAGATTTTCAGAGCATTCTGAGAACTTTTATTTTTGGGTCATTTTTTTATTGCACGAAAAAAGCAGAAAACAGACAAAGCATGGCATTTTATTTTATTTAACTAATAAAAACAGAAAACAAAGGGTAGGGACAGAAGGTAGTGCTCACTAAATTCATCAACTTCATACCTCTCAAAAATGATCCATTAATAAGGTTGATCAAGTCTTATCAACAACCACTTTCGATTACCATGAAACCGAAGAACTTTCATAAATCACTAACTTACCTCAATGGGGATATGAATGTCCCCAACAATGAGCATTTCATATTTCCTTTTAACATTAGGTAGAGGTAGTTGAAAACTTCCAATAGTGATTGTTGGAGATTTTTCAATAACATTAATACCATTCACTTGGAATTGTTTCTTCGAAAAGTGCATCATATGCTCATTACCATTGATATGAAAAGTGACATTGCTTTTATTGCAATTAATAACAGCCCCTGCAGTATTCAAGAAGGGTCTACCAAGGATAATCGACATGTTGTCGTCCTCGGGCATCTCAAGTATAACAAAGTCAGTCAAAATAGTAACATTAGCAATAACAATGGGCACATCCTCACAAATACCGATAGGTATGCAGTCGATTTGTCAGCCATTTGCAAAGATATTTCAGTAGGTGTGAGTTTATTCAAATCAAGTCTTTTATATAAAGAGAAAGGCATAACACTAACACCAGCTCCCAAATCACACAAGGCAGTTTTTTAACATAATTTCTTTTGATGGAGCAAGGTATAGTTGGTATTCCCGGATCTTCAAGTTTTTTAGGTACTCCATCTTTAAAAGTATAATAGCAAGCATAGTGGAGATTT
The DNA here is from genome assembly GCF_018294505.1 of Triticum aestivum. Taxonomy (NCBI): domain Eukaryota; kingdom Viridiplantae; phylum Streptophyta; class Magnoliopsida; order Poales; family Poaceae; genus Triticum; species Triticum aestivum. The sequence goes on along the minus strand of NC_057801.1, from coordinate 205,259,154 downwards.
CAGCTTCCGGTATTTTTCTCTTATTAGTGATGATGTCTTTCATATACTTTGCATAAGGAGGCATTTTTAAGATATCAGTTAAGCAAGTTTGCAGAAAAACTGGCCTCAATGTTTCAGCAAAGCATTCAAATTCTTCATCATCTTTCTTTTTATTTGACTTAGGTGGAAAGGGTATAGGCTTCTGAACCCATGGTTCTTTTTCCTTTCCATATTTTCTAGCAACAAAGTCTCTTTTGTCATATCTTTTATTCTTAGGTTGTGGGTTATCAAGATCAACATCTGGTTCTATCTCAACATCATTATCTGGTTCTTTATCATTAGGTTGAGTATCTTCATGAACCTCATCATTATCTTTTTCGTTATCAGAAGGTGAGTGTTCATTATAAGATTGAGTTTCAGCATCAGAGATAGAAACTTCATTATCATTATCAGGAGGTTTTTCTATTTCAGGTTCACTAGAGGCATGCAAAGTCCTATCATTTTTCTTCTTCTTTTTCTTTCTAGAAGGACTAGGTGTACTAAGCAATCATCGAGAGTGAGGGCTCTCTGGGAGGAAGTAGTTATGAGAACCTAGAGTCGGTGTTAGTAAAATCATTTAACCCGAATAGAGGAGAGATCAGAGTCCCAGAGTAGGTCAAGGAATAAAAGATCCTAATACCACCCAATGGCGACGTGGGCCCGTAAGCCACACAGCCATGTTAGTAAAAGTTTTGAAATGACTAGACTCGACTTCGTCCAAGGAGTTTGGAAGGGGGATTCCTACAGGCAGTCGGCTCTGATACCAACTTGTGATGCCACCGATTCAATCATACACTAATCATGCACGCAAATGTGTACGATCAAGATCAGGGACTCACGGGAAGATATCACAACACAACTTTAAAAGTAAAATAAGTCATATAAGCATCATATTACAAGCCAGGGGCCTCGAGGGCTCGAATACAAGTGCTCGATCACAAACGAGTTAGCGGAAGCAACAATATCTGAGTACAGGCATAAGTTAAACAAGTTGCCATAAGATGGCTAGCACAAACGGGGATACAGATCGAAAGAGGCACATGCCTCCTGCCTGGGATCATCCTAAACACCTCCTCGTTGTTGGTGGCCTGAACATAGTAGTAGGCACCATCAATGTAGTAGGGGTCGTCGTTGACGGTGGCGTCTGGCTCTTGGGATCCAGCATCTGGTTGCGACGTCCGAGAAGAAGAGGAAAAGGGGGGAAGAGGGAGCAAAGCAACCATGAGTACTCATCCAAAGTACTCGCAAGCAAGGATCTATACTACATATGCATGGGTATATGTGTAAAGAGGCAATATCGGTGGACTGAACTGTAGAATGCCAGAATAAGAGGGGGATAGCTAGTCCTATCGAAGACTACGCTTCTGGCAGCCTCCATCTTGCAACATGTAGAAGAGAGTACATTGAAGTTCACCAAGTAGCATCGAATAGCATAATCCTACCTGGCGATCCTCCCCTCGTCGCCCTGTGGGAAAGCGATCACCGGGTTGTCTCTGGAACGTGTCTTGGTGTGTTTTATTAAGTATCCGGTTCTAGTTGTCATAAGGTCAAGGTACAACTCTGTGTCGTCCTTTTACCGAGGGACACGGCTATTCGAATAGATAAACTTCCCTGCAGGGGTGCACCAAATTTCCCAACACGCTCGATCCCTTTGGCCGGACACACTTTCCTGGGTCATGCCGGCCTCGGAAGATCAACACGTCGTCGCCCTACCTAGACACAACAAAGAGGTCAGCACGCCGGTCTAAATCCTATGCGCAGGGGTCTGCGCCCATTGCACACATGCACATTGCGTACGCGGCACGTGAGCAGACCTAGCCTCCCTTATACAAGGGCAAGCATTCCAGTCCAACCCGGCGCGTGCCGCTTAGTCACTGACGTCAAGAAGGCTTCGGCTGATACCACGACGTCGAGTGCCCATAACTATTCCAGCGTAGTTGGTTAGTGCGTATAGGACAGTGGCCAGACTTAGATCAAATATGAAGATCTCGTTAAGCGTATTATTATGAATTAACCGCGGACGCTGACCAGGGGCCAGGCCCACCTCTCTCCTAGGTGGCCTCAACCTGCCATGTTGCTCCGCCACAAAGTAACCATCAAGGGGCTGTCGGGAACCCAGGCCCATCACTACCTACATGGAACCACCTGCCCCTTCAGCCCCCATCTCCGAAACACTTGCGGGTACTCTACGAGCCGACTCGACTTTAGTCACCATCTAAATATTATGTATGATATGTATATATGTGTATACCCGTGATCACCTCCCGAGTGATCACAGCCCGATAGTATAGCATGGTAGATGGACAAGAATGTAGGGCCACAGATGATAAACTAGCATCCTATAGTAAGCATTTAGGATTGCAGGTAACGTATCAACAACTGTAGCAATAATGACAGGCTCTACAATAGAATAGGGTTAACCGAAACAGTAACATGCTACACTACTCTAATGCAAGCAGTAGAGGGAAGAATAGGCGATATCTGGTGATCAAGGGGAGGGGCTTGCCTGGTTGCCCTGGTAAGAAGGAAGGTCATCGTCGATGTAGTCGATCACAGGGGTATCGGCAGCGGTCTCGAGGTCTACTGGAAAGAAGTAACAGAGGGGGGAACACAATAAATAACAGAGCAATCAAAGCATCACAAAGCATAACATGGCAATATGCGGGGCTAGGGGTGACCTAACACAGTACTAGGTGCTACCGGTGAAGGGGGGAAACATCCGGGAAAGTATTCCTGGTGTTTCGTGTTTTCGGACAGACGGACCGGAGGGGAAAGGTTGCAGGTTCACTATGCTAGGGACGTGTGGCAGACGAACGGACTTTGTATTCAAATTTGCCTTGTCGTTATGAGCAACTTTCATGTATAAAGTTTTTCCATCCGAACTACGGTTTATTTTCTATAATTTTTCGAAGTTTAATAAATATTATGGAAATTCCTGAAAATTGGCCGTCTGAGAATTGTTCAGTTTTTGAACACCACTTAGCTGTTTTCAGAGGCTATAGCTAGTGTTATGTACATCCTATGAAGTAGTGCCTTTTACCAAAAAAATTCATCTTCTGTGATCTACATGACAGTATCATTGACATCCATGTTAGAGTTCAGTTGCTTGATCGAAACTGTATTTGAAAAGTGACACTTGAAGTTAATTCCAGAAACTATTAAAATATACGAACATAGGATTTTGTGATTTTCATCAGATTTAATTCTTACATATTTTGAATTTGGACCAATGGGATAAAACGGAGTTTGTCAAGTGTACTATCTACTTGTATTATCTTTACCCACATTAGAAGTCGTTTTGTTGTTGTTTTGCTGCAATATAGAGGGGTAGTCGGTGTAATTGTAGCAAAGCTAGCTAATGCTACAGTAACTGAACATTACTGTAGCAGAGCAGCAGCAGAATTCAGCGATGGGTGGATATGATGCGGCACGCACGGGGGCGAGGACTCCGGTGGACGGCCGGGCGAGTGACGAGGGAGGGCTGCGGCGGGCGGCGAGGCAGCGAATGGGACCACCGACCCGTTCAGGGGGTGGCCGGAGTAGCAGCTACGGCAACGACAAGCTGAGCGGCGGCCAGCGCTCGGGCATAAGCGGGCGCGGCGGGTGCGGGTGGATGGGCGCGCGTGGGCACGCGCTAGGTTGAGGCCAGGTGAGCAGGGCATGGCCCCGGGCGGCAGCAGGCGTGCGCGGGCTTGAAGCTCCGGGCGCTGACACGGGAGGTCGTGGAAAACGCGTGCGGAGCAGGGTTCGGCGTGCAGATTGTAGCATCCGAATGCTCGCGACGAGAGCGTCGATGGGCGGCAACAGCTCATTCGGGGGCGACGGGAATCGGCACCGGCGACGAGCCAAGGCGGAAGTTGCAACGGGAGCTCGTCGGGGACGGGGTTGCAGGGCACGGTAGCAGGCGTTGGAGGGCTCTTAGGCCTCCGGGAAGTGCCAGGAGCACGATGCCATGCTCGGAAGCGAGCGGAATGTGTTGTGGCAGCGATGGGCAACGGCAAGGTGAGCGGCGGAAGTAACCTTTGGCAATGGCGGACGGAGCATCTAGGAGCGACATAGCGGAGGAAAACAAGGGGGATGGACGCGATGCTCACCGGGTAAGCACACGGAGGCTCGGCGTGGGTTTAGGAGTAGTAGGGCTGGCGGATTCGATGAGGAATGTCGTTGGCAGCAGGAGGAAGAAGGCCTCGATCCGGCGTAGCAGGGGCTTCCCGGGTTGATCTGCTCCGTGTAGTCGAAGTAGAGGTGGCCGTAGGAGTCCCAGGCGTTGGCTTAGCCTGCAGGGACGACGGTGGCCGAAAGAACAAACTTGGCCATGGCGATGGTGGTGGTTGTAGCTTCTGTGGAGGAGGTGAGCGAGAGGGAGAGGGGGAAAGTGACGGGGTCTAGGGTTTGGAGGGGGGTCGGGGTGGCTTTATCCTCGCAGGGGCATCACCAGATGGTCGCCGTGTGGCCATCCACGGCATGGACGCCGCACGCGCGTCTAGTGCACCCCTGTGAATAGGAGGTTGAGGATGAAAGTGGTGATGGGCTGGGCCTGTACTACTCCAACGGGACGAAGTGCACACTACTGTGTTGGTATTTTACTTTTCCTTTTCTACCAAACAATTTAGTCATTACTTTGCATTAGTTTGAGGTACTAAATGATTTTTGTAAATGATGAAACTTGACACATAACTCAAGCACAACACTACTAGGTAGCACAAGAAGTTCGGGGCTAATTGGAACGGTTCAAATCTAGTTTTTGAATTTAAATGGGCTTACTTAACGTTGTTGGTCCACTATTTTAATAACCAGGAGCATTTTTTTATATTTTGAAAAATATTAGTTCTTATAGGAAAATTAGATAGTGATTATTTTCAACCCATCGAACATTTTTGCTTTCCGGTTTGAAGAAATTATAATTTGAGTTGTTTACGGATTTTGAATTTGAATCGGTTTCGAATCAACATGAGTTTATCAATAGTAACCAAGGTGATGTGGCATCATTAGCAGAGATTCACTGTAGCTTAATTATCCGAACGTCATAACCGTAGAGGCATGCTTTCCTACACCTCTAACATCATTTGAGATTCTAAATAACAAGTCACTTAAGCGAGCAATCATATCAGAGTTGTATTTCAATTGTTTCATAACATTTGCATTGACGTGATTTTGCTTTCTAATGTAATTATCAAACTCATAAAGGCATTGGGTAGGATGTTTATTACGAGGGTCATCACTATCATTGGATTTCATTAAAGATTTTAACAAGGGCCTCCGGTTCTCTGAGCCGGGGTGTCACATTTGACAAACCCCAAAGCACATCGTCCCGTATGAAGATACTTAATACTCTCACAGTCTAAGAAATTATGCATCGTTAACTTTCTTTGTGTTATAAATCATTAACTTGAGACAAAAGGATCTCATAGTATAACCGTCAATTGGGTCTGTTCAACACAAGTGTTCTTCTAACATTGTGTACTCAAAGTTGTCGGCATTCTTGTGCCCATGATCAGGAAAACGGAACCATCATGCAACACTTGGCTAGTCTTCGAGGTGTGACTAGAAATCTATTCTATCGTTTATTATTCCACATATGCACATGGGTTTCCCTCTGAGCCTCTTGGATATACACACTTGAAAACCATTACAATTATAGCACATAATATAAACGTAATTACGAACATGGAAATAAGTAATAATATTTATTATTGCCTCTAGGGCATATTTCCTTCAGAAGGAACATGCGGTGTCTATACCGCGTGTGTCGAAAAGTTGGAAGTCGCCGACCAACAGTCTTTCAAAAATTAATATTGATGCTTGTTGGAAATATGCCCTAGAGGCAATCATGTATGATAATATTTCCTATGTGTTTATGAATAAATATAGTCCTTGGACATTATCAATGATGTGTATCAACAAGTACGTGACTTGTTTGTGGGACTATGCATTGTATGATGATTGTCCTAAAAGATCCCTAGTCGAAAGGGCTGTGTGGACGCGCAGCCAACTAGACTAGCATATGACACGGTCGATGGCTTGGTCTCACTAGCTATGGAGCATTGGATGCTAACCGAATAATATGGACTTGGAAAGATCTGGTCGGATTCGACGTAGTCGGATCCGAATCGAGATAAGGTCCAAGTCAGATAGACCAAACTACGAGACGCAGCGATATGTCATCTGTGAGTCTCTAGTACAACATACGTTCTATGTCCTAAGACCTGAGCTGACGCATGTACTCGGGATGGTGACAGGCCTGCTTTGGGCCACCAAAGGCTACTCCATGACTGGGTAGTTACAAAGGTAGGCTCGGGCTTGTCCAGGCCCATGCTGTGAGACGTGGTCGAGCAAGATGGGATTTGCCCCTCCAATCAGGAGAGATATACTCTGGGCCCCTCATGTGATCCGACCAAGAGAACATGGCCATGCGACAAGGATTATGCGATAATCCGGATAGTGGTCCGCATCACTGGAACGAGAAAGAGGTCGGGCTAGCACAAGGATGACAATCTCGCCTTGAGCCCGACAACATATATCGTGTGGCAAAGGGAACAGAAGTGTGACATGTTGTACAGGTTCGCCTAACCAGCTTGATAGTCTACTTTGTGTTCGGCATGCCTTGCTAGAGGCCGCTACCAGCCGTGCAGTTCGGAGGTGATCTGAACTGCGACCAAGCCGACTTGAACCTAAGGGGTCGCACGCTTAAGGGAAGGAATCTACAAGGTCGGATCCAAGGACACTGGTTGGATGTGATCCGAGCTATATTCGGATTGTGGCCGAGTACACTTGTGGGCTTTAGGGTCCGTGCGAGGCCCAAGTGTTGAGCCCACGACTGACGCCTATATAAAGTGGAGGTGCGGCACACTCATGCGGTTAATCGCGTCGGCACTGTCACTAGGGTTTGCATGTGTTGCGAATAGCCACATCCACTCGCTGCCGGTTGTGTGATCGGACCTAGCAGTCCGCCGCACGATGTTCCTCCTGCACGCGGGGATACCGTTAGAGTCGGTGCACTTGCCCCGCTCCGGCAAACTTGTTTGCGGGATCCGATCGGCTACTGGGATACCGGCAAGGAGGAGGACTCCGGGAATGCGATGCGACTCCTGGAATGCGCTACCTCAACTCTACTTCCGCTACACGGCACTGCGTGTCTAGTGGTAACAATCTATGATCCATCTCCCGTAGCATGTTCCTGGTTGTTCTGCGCGTAGGAAAAAATTTATTTGCAGTCGACGCACCCTACCGTAGAACCCAACAGTGGTATCGGAGCCTCTGCTATAGGATTTGGATTCAGATCATATGCATATTAGATATGTGGAGGCGGCAGATGAGATCTGTTGTCGTTGATGAGATCGGCTGTGTGCACGGTTGATGAGATCAACTGCACATGAGGATTTATGAGGCTATGTTTTCTGATCATCAGAGTCGATGAGGTCGTGACACAACCTACCCCTATCGGTCGGTATCCGCCATCGGGACTACCGTGTGTGTAGCGCCTTGTATTTCATACACGATCACTCAAACTGGTAGAATGCGATTCTATGCATAACTTGTTTTGCAGGTTTGATGTGAATAGTATGGCTCATGTGTATGTGATGCATGTGTGTAAATTATACATGGCCTGCGTGTCATGTTTGTCAGCCGGCAGGAGCCAAAGTACTGTCATTATAATGTATAACGACCTGTGTGTTGACTTGTGATTCTCTATGTAAAATTCATTACTAGTTGTAGTAGTTGGATAATAGAGATCAGGTTGGTGGTTTGGCGTCTCGGCGTGACAAACAAGATGGAGTTCCTAGATGGTCATCGGAGTCGAAGCCGACCTGGAAAAACATCCATGAAGGAGCCATACTATTTCACAATATGTGTTTATTTATGATTGTTATGCTTCTTTGTTTCTATGCATGTTAGAATGGTAGAATGATCCCTCATGAATATCAAGCGAATTGCCATCCCTGATGTTGCACCTTTGCACGTCAAGTACGTCTAGTAGTGAGCTCATAAAACTAGGGTGCTGCTGGGTGTCCTTGAACTGAAGGGTTCGTGTCGGACACGGACATGCACTATATCAGGTTAACTTGACAAGGCTATCAAAATGGTTTTGGGCCTTGTGCCAAAGAAGGTTGGGAGCCGGGGTATAAGATACCTTCCCGACCAACAGGAGTCGTATAGAGATACGATTAGCAAGGAGTTGCCTACCTGATAGGTATGTTGGCTAGCAATGATGCTAAAGCTCACTAGTCGCGTGCACTAGTCGGATCCTGAATCACTGAGAGTTTGCGGAGGGATGCTGACTTCAGTGGGAGTATTTCTTTTTTTTGAGCATCAGTGGGAGTATTTCTGTTTAGGCTTGAATTACTCTACATAAACACATTGCTTAGTGATTGCATATTTTCTGTTGTAGATCAATGGCACCACCTGCTCAACCCAACTTTGCATTGAAATCAATTCTGGAAAAGGATAAACTGAATGGAACAAACTTTACCACCTGGTATAGAAATCTAAGAATTGTTCTCAAGCATGATAAAAAGGAACATGTTCTAGAGGATCCACTTCCAGATGAACCTGCCGATAATGCTAATACCACAACCAAGAATGCCTACCAGAAACTCGCTGATGAATCAACGAGGTCAGCTGCCTCATGCTGGCTTGTATGGAGCCCGATTTGCAGCATCATTTCGAAGATGTTGGGGTTTTTGATATGATCGAGAGTCTCAAGAGCATGTTTAAGGTGCAGGCTAGGACCGAAAGGTTCAACGTCTAGCGATCCTTGATGGATTGTAAGCTGAAGGAAGGTGATCCACTGAGCCCACATGTGATCAATATGATCGGATATGTGCAAGCTTTGGATCGGTTGGGCTTCCCGCTCTTGGATGAGCTGGCTACTGATGCAGTTCTGGGTTCTCTTCCGCCCAGCTATGGGACGTTCATCTCGAACTATCATATGCAAGGCATGGATAAGAAGCTCACTGAATTGCATGGGATGCTCAAAGTGGCAGAGCAGGATATTAAGAAAGCCACACATCAAGTGTTGATGGTGCAGAAATTGGGTAAGTTCAAGAAGAGTTGGTCCAAGAAAAAGGCTAAGGCAAAGGGCACGGAGATGGTAACCTCCGCTGTTGCGCTGAAGCCTGGACCGGACTTGGAGACTGTTTGCTATCACTGTAAGGAGACCAGTCACTGGAAGAGGAACTGTAGCAAGTGGCTTGCAGAGCATGGAAAGAAGGCCGGAAATGTTTCTTCGGGCAAAGGTACACTTGTTGCATATGTTATAGACATTTACCTTGCTGACATACCTAGTAGCTCTTGGGTATTTGATACCGGATCGGTTGTTCATATTTGCAACTCGATGCAGGGGCTGGTAAGAACTAGGCTTGTGGCACAAGGGGAGATTGACATCAGGGTCGGCAACAAAGCAAGAGTTGCTGGGTTGGAGGTTGGCACGATGCAGCTCCAGCTTCCTTCCGGATTTATTATGGAATTGAATAATTGTTATTACATTCCTGCACTTAGTCGGAACATTATTTCTGCCTCATGTTTGATGAGTCAAGGTTATGAATTCAATTTAAAGGACAATGGTTGTTTGATATTTTTGAATGATATGTTCCACGGCTATGCACCCATTGTTGATGGACTATTCATTTTGAATCTGGAAACAAACCTGTCTATAATATGATGTCAAGAGGCATAAGCCTAATGAGATAAATCCGACATACTTCTGGCATTGCCGGCTTGGACACATTAGTCTGAAACGCATGAAGAAGCTCCATGATGATGGGCTCCTGACTTTGTCCAACTTCGGGTTGTTCGAGACATGTGAATCATGCTTGCTCGACAAGATGACTAAGTCTTCTTTCACAAAGAGTTGCGAGAGGAAGTCTGAGCTGTTGGAACTTATACGTAGTGATGTGTGTGGTCCAATGAGCACAACTACCAGAGGCGGCTATCAGTACTTCGTGACTTTTATCGACGACTTGAGTAGATATGCATATATCTATTTGATGAGGCACAAGTCGGAAACTTTTGAAAAGTTCAAAGAGTTTCAGAACGAGGTTGAGAATCAGCTCGGCAAGACTATAAAGCTTCTGCAATCTGATCGTGAAGGTGAGTACATGATCCAGGAGTTTGATGATCATCTGAAAAGTCGAGGTATAGTACCTCAGCTCACACATCCGGGTACGCCACAGAGAAACGGCATGTCTGAACGGAGGAATAGGACCTTGTTGGACATGGTCCGGTCTATGATGAGCAAATCGGATTTACCCTTGTTATTCTGGGGATATGCTCTAGAAACTACAGCTTTCACACTTAACAGGGTACCATCAAAATCCGTAGACAAGACACCACATGAGATGTGGACCAGGAAGAGTCCCAGTTTGTCTTTTCTAAAGATTTGGGGTTGTGAAGCATTTGTCAAGCGGCTTATGTCAGACAAGCTTACACCCAAGTTGGATAAATGCATATTCGTGGGATATCTGAGGGAAACCTTGGGATATAGCTTCTACAACCGGGAAGAGAACAAAGTGTTTGTTGCTCGGAACGGGGTTTTCCTTGAGAAAGAGTTTCTCAGTCGGGAGGCCAGTGGGAGGACAGTACGACTCAAAGAAATTCGAGGACCACTCGGGGGCGACTCGGCTGGTGATGAGATCATATCGGAGTCAGTCAGGGAACCCGTAGTGGAAGCGGCACCGGAACCACGGAGGTCGGAAAGATTGCGCAGAGTGCGTGATGTATTGTTGCTAGAAAGCGACGAGCCGGCCACGTATGCGGAAGCGATGGTGAGCCTAGATTCCGAGGCATGGCTGGAGGCCATGAGATCTGAGTTAAAGTCCATGGATGAGAATCAAGTCTGGGATTTGGTTGATACGCCACCTGGCGTAACAGCCATTGGTTGCAAATGGGTCTTTAAGATGAAAACCGATGTGGATGGAAATGTTCAGATCCACAAAGCCCGGCTTGTCGCTAAGGGTTATGGACAAGTTCAAGGAATTGACTACAATGAGACTTACTCGCCGATAGCGATGCTGAAGTCGGTGAGGATCGTACTAGCTATAGTCACATATTTCGATTACGAGATATGGCATATGAATGCCAAGATGGCTTTCCTTCACGAAAATTTAACCGAGGACATGTATATGATACAGCCCAAGGGTTTTGTCGATCCGACTAGCGCTAGTAAGGTATGCAAGCTCAAGAGATCCATTTATGGGTTGAGGCAAGCATCTCGGAGCTGGAACATTCGTTTTGATGAGGTTGTCACTGGTCTCGGTTTCATCAAAAGCAAAGAGGACGCTTGTTTATACAAGAAGTTAAGTGGGAGCTCGATAGTGTTTTTGATCTTGTATGTGGATGACATATTGTTGATCGGGAATGATGTTCCGATGCTGAACTCTGTCAAGGAGTCATTGAATGGCATGTTTTCAATGAAGGACCTTGGTGAGGCAGTGTATATTTTAGGCATTAAGATCTATAGAGATAGATCGAGGAGGCTGCTCGGCTTAAGCCAGAGCACGTACATTCATAAAGTGTTGAAGCGGTTCAACATGAGTGAGCGAATAAAGGGTTCTTGCCACTCTCACATGGTATAAGGCTAAGCGAGACTCAGAGTCCTTCGACATCTGATGAGCGAAACAGGATGAGTAGGATTCCGTATGCCTCGGCAATCAGATCCATCATGTATGCCATGATATGTACAAGGCCTGATGTTGCTTTTGCAATAAGCCTAACAAGCAGGTACCAGGAAAACCCCAGTGAGAGTCACTGGGCAGCGGTAAATACTATTTTGAAGTATCTGAAAAGGATTAAAGAGATGTTCCTAGTTTATGGAGGTGAGGAAGAGCTCGTCATAAGGGGTTACGCCAATGCTAGTTTCCAAACCGACAGAGATGATTGTCGATCACAGTCCGGATTCGTGTACGTCATGAACGGAGAAGCAGTGAGCTGGATGAGTTCCAAGCAAGATACGGTGGCCGATTCTACCACAGAAGCCGAATACATTGCGGCTTGTGAAGCAGCAAAGGAAGGTGTTTGGATCCGGAACTTTCTGGATGATCTTGGTATTTTCCCGGCCTCGGTAAAACCGTTGGACCTTTATTGTGATAATTCTGGTGTCATCGCACAAGCCAAGAAGCCGAGGAATCACCACAAGGTCAGACACATAGATCGGAAACATCACCTGATACGAAAGATCATAAAGAATGGTGATGTAGAGTTATACAAAATTCACACGGATGCAAATGTTGCAGATCCTTGAGTAAGCTGCTTCCATAACCCAAGCGTAAGGGCCACGTTAGAGCTATGGGCATTCGATGTCTATTTGATTGACTCTAGTGCAAGTGGAAGACTGTTGGAGATATGCCCTAGAGGCAATCATGTATGATGATATTTCCTATGTGTTTATGAATAAAAATAGTCCTTGGACATTATCAATAATGTGTATCAGCAGGTACGTGACTTGTTTGTGGGACTATGCATTTTATGATGACTGTCCTAAAAGATCCATAGTCGAAAGGGTTGTGTGGACGTGCATCCAACTAGACTAGCATATGACACGGACGATGGCTTGGTCTCACTAGCCATGGAGCATTGTATGCTAACCGGATAATATGGACTTGGAAAGGTCTGGTCGGATATGACGTGGTCAGATCCGAGTCGAGATAAGGTCCGAGTCGGACAGACCCAACTATGAGACACATCAATATGTCATATGTGAGTCTCTAGTACTCCCTCTATTTTTATTTACTCTGCATATTAGGTTTGACCGAAGTCAAACTTCATAAACTTTGACCAATTTTATAGAAAAAAGTATGAAACAATAGCAAATCTATACAATGTGAAAGTGTATTGAACAATGAATCTAATTAATGTGATTGATTTGTTATTGTATATGTTAATATTTTTGTCTAATAACTTTGTCAAAGTTTACAAAGGTTGACTTTGACCAAAGCTAATATGCGGAGTAAATAAAAATGGAGGGAGTACAACATACGTTCTATGCCCTAAGATCTAAGCGGACGCATGTACTCGGGATGGTGGCAGGCCTGCTTTGGGCCGACCAAACGCTACTCCGTGACTGGGTAGTTACAAAGGTAGGTTTCGGGCTTGTCCAGACCCATGCTGCGAGACGTGGTCGAGCAAGATGGGGTTTGCCCCTCCGATCAGGAGAGATATACTCTGGGCCCCTCGTGTGATCCAACGAAGAGAAGCATGGCCATGCGACAAGGATTATGAGATAATCCGGATAGTGGTCGACATCACTGGAACGAGAAAGAAGTCGGGCTAGCACAAGGATGGCAATCTCGCCTTGAGCCCGACAACATATATCGTGTGGCAAAGGGAACAGAAGTGTGACATGTTGTACAGGTTCGCCTAACCAGCTTCATAGTCTGCTTGGTGTTCGGCATGCCTTGCTAGAGGCCGCTACCAACCGTGCAGTTCGGAGGTGATCCGAACTGCGACCAAGCCGACTTGAACCTAAGGGGTCGCGCGCTTAAGGAAAGGAACCTACGAGGTCGGATCCGATCGAGGACACTGGTTGGATGATGTGATCCGAGCTGTATTCGGATTGTGGCCGAGTAGACTTGTGGGCTTTAAGGTCCGTGCAAGGCCCAAGTGTTGAGCCCGTGACTGACGCCTATATAAAATGGAGGTGCGGCACACTCATACGGTTAATCACTTCGGCGCACCCTATCGTAGAACCCAACAATGCTCGGTTCCTGGAAGTCTTGGGCCTTGAGGAACTGGACTTATTGTGCATGATCACATGGAAACCTTGTACGAGCTCAAGCATGTTGGTATGAATATGCAGGATCTCTCAACGATGGAGGCGATAGCAAATCCGAGATGCAATAATGACATGGGCTAGAGACAAATTACCATTGAAAATGATGCTTAGCGGTTGTCAATTCAAATAGACATCTCGGGTGTTTGCAAAAGCTGATATAACTTGTCCTGTTCAGAGGTTAAGAAGCTATTCAGAAATATCATCAGCTTCGTAGTATTTCTTTTGTTAGGCGAGAGGCCAATATGGTCCATCACCTAAGTGTCAAACAGACTAGTGAGGTTTTTTGGATGTGTCTCTGGATGAACTATGTTTAAGAATTCCTTCATGGTTGTATTACCCGCGAACGTATTTCATGTGAGTAATCAATAAAGCTCCTAAATTAGAAAGAAAGAAAAAGGCATTGCGATGTATATTGACGTGCCAAACCGCGCATTCCACAATCAAATTTGTTGCTCGACTCTAAACCCGAGCAAACGTCGGCCGGGCTTGTAAAGGCCTGACCATCATTTCTCAAGCATGAGCCCAGCTCAAAGCCCGAAATACTCTCTATTTTCAAGCCCAAAAACAGATCGAAATTAAGCCCAAAGCCCGAAAGTGCAGCCTGAACGTTGTTTTTAGTGTACGCACGTGCAAGCCCGACCCAAAATACAAAAGAAGAGAAGCCCGAGCCCGGCCCGAACAATCTTCCAGGCTGCAAAACAAGGCTCAAGCCTGGCCCGGGTTGTCCATGCCCGGTTTACTCGACTCTGGAGCGCACCTTGGGTAGACCTATATGGTGTACAAAGATACTCCTTGCGAGATTAAAAAAACTGGCTCGTGGACAAAAGCAGCATGCAGGAAGGAGTCATCTGCCAGTTCTTCGCACCGTACCCGTAGCTACTCTGCTTTCAGGTCAGGCTGGTCGTCAGGCCCTGGCCTTGCGCCAGCGCTCTCCACAATCGGCCACCACCTTTTTCTTCTTCCTTTGCCACCATCTTTCCGGACGGCAGAGGCAGAGTTCAAATCCCACCATAGTCTACACGCCCCTGTTCCCTCTGGTTAAATTGATAGCCCAAAACCCCCGTCGCCCACGCTTCTGTCACAGGCACAGCCACGCTCGAGCGAGAGCCACCCAAGCCAAGCCGGTCGGTCGAGATGGCGTCGGCGTCGTCGCCGTCGTGGATCATCCTGGGCAGCGTGGCGCGGGTGTCCGGCACGGACGCCGCGGCCGAGGACCTCCCGCCGGGCGCCGACCTCGCGCTCGCCCTCGCCGCGCCCCCGCGCGTCACCCTGCTCACCGTGCCCCTGCGCGTCTCGCCCGGCCCGGACGAGTACCCCATGGTCCTCGCCGTCGACCCCTCCGGCCTCCTCCTCCTCTCCACGCCCCCGGCCCCGAGCCCTCCCCCGTCGCCGCCCTCCAGCCCCGACGCGGACGGTTTCGTCACGCTCAACATCACCGACCGCACGCCCCCCGGCTACTACGTCTGCGACGCCTCCTCCGCCGCCGCCACCCGCCTCCCCGACCACGGCTTCGGCTTCCTCGACGCCCGCTCCGCCGGCCTCCTCGCGTCCCCGGCGGGCGGCGGCCACTACATGGTCGTCGAGCTCCAGCCGCTCATCGGCAGCGACGAGGCCACGCTGCTCTGCTTCTCGTCCGTGACGGGGCGGTGGAAGGAGAAGGACGTGTTCTACCCCGTGCGCTACGGGATCTGGAACACCGACGCCGCGATCACCAACGCCGGGAAGCTCTGCTGGGTGGACCTCTCCTCCGGCATCCTCTCCTGCGACCCGTTCGCCAAGAAGCCGGTCCTGGACTTCGTCGAGCTCCCGGAGGGCAGGCTGCGGCAGAACATCCACTGCCTCCACTGCGCCGGGAGAGAGCTGAGCACGCGCCGCTGCGTGCAGGTCAGCGCTGGCATGTTCCGCCTGGTGGAGCTGACCTGCGGCGACCACAGCTCTCGGCCCAGGGGCGTCGTGCTCGCCTCTTGGATGAGGCTCCAGCAGGCGCAGTCCCGGAGCCACCGCAAAGCACCTCGGGTGGTCATGTGGACGCTGGCCGATCCGGGTACCGGGGAGTGGAAGGTGGAGCACAGGGTGAACTTCGCGGATGTCTGGGCGGATGAGAGCTACAAGGCCACCGGGGTGCCCAAGAAAACACCTGTGCTCGCGCTCGTCCACCCCAAGAACCCAGATGTGGTGTACTTCTTCCTGGGCAAGAACCTCTTCGGCATCAACCTGCGCACGAGGAAGGTGGTGGAGTGTGAGGTCTACGAGCTGGTCGGACCGAGCAGGAAACATGTCTCCTCCCGCTGCCTTCACTCATGGGAGCTGCCGGCAACGCTTTGTGCAGGTAATCAACAATAATCCACATTGTCTCATCTGTGCTGTTGCTTTGATGCTGTTGATATGGTTCAGAACACTGAGAAAGACTCTCCTTTTCACGCTGATACGCCTTCTACTGTGGTGATCCTGTATGCTGCACGTGATTATGCCTCAAATATGTGGTTTTGGTAGCTAGGAACCTATAATGATCTGATCCTGATTCATGTTTGGACTGTGAGATAGTTTGCTCTATGCATATTCCCTGGTTGTAACTGTGATCACACATATTACTGTCACCTGAGAATTTTATTGGAATGAAAAATTCCGTTGTAATCGATGGTTAACGTGTACATCCTCGTATAAATGAGGCTGTAGTTCCCCGGCAGAAAATAGATAGACGCTGTAGAGTAAGCAGCTACATTCTTCAGTAGATATACTTACACAGCTCCTGCCCATGCTAAGGTGTCAATTAACAAAGCTTCAGTGCTAGCCATTTCGTCAGAATTTGCGTAAGCATGTGTTTCATTATCATTTTGGACCGATCGTCACCAGTAAATGCATTGAAAATGATTTAGTTATTGGTTATCCTTGCATCGTCGGTCCATCTTTTTATATCTAACTTATTTTAGATGTTCAATTCACCGTTGATGCAGATTTTGTAGAATTCATTGTAGACAACAACTTGTGTGCAGTTCTACCAGCCTGTTGAAACTATGAGATTAATAAGGTTCTATTATAGAAAAGAATTCACCCATGCAGTACAACATACTGTAATATGGATGTGAATTGGTTTTGCCTATTCCTGTAGTCTGTTGGTGGCAGTGGTACTGCTATAGACAAGAACTACTGAAGTATTCCAGTTTACGATAGTACGAATGTTTATCTTCATCGTCTTATAAGTATGCTTCTAAATCAATTTCTGAAGTGTTACAATTTAGGCTGTGTATAAGAAAATAGGCTAATGTTACAGCTAGGAGTTTCAACTGTATATGACCTCTGTAGACTAGTATACTTCATAGTTGCTACTTCCATGAATTTCCTTAATAAAGTTCACCTAAAACAACCAGTGTAAGAATTTGATATGACTGAACTTGCTCCATGTTCCTGAGGATGCTCTCAGTTATCATTCACTGTATGCATATTTCAGAATTGGAAATGCTATCTCTGCATCCATGGCAAAATGGGATTCCGCTTCTCTGGACATATGCTATATTTACCTCTTTACGTTAGGGGCTGTAATCAGATACCATAGCGGATCTACCTGCTTCTATGTTATGTTGTTATGTAATTTCGAATGACAAGAGTAAGGTAGATATTGTATCTGTATATATAGTACGTAGTATCTTTCAACAACAACAAAAGAGGGTTTGCATGGTATATCTAGCTGACTAGCTGTAGTGGTAACTGGTAAGGGTTGTTTTCTTTTCGGAAGCAACCAAAGTTAATTCTGCACCACGTTAGTTTTTGTTTCACTTAACTTAACATTCTTTAATCCAAATTAGCATGCTATTCTTCTTTCAACATTGAAGGTGTTCCTGGTCAGACCGACAGTCGCGTGAACGAAGGCTCTGCTTCTGTGGCTTCTATTGAGAGGGGCCGAGATTGAGGAACAGAATTACCATGGTGGCCTTTTCGCAGGTGCGGTTATCCACATTGCCTCTGCATTCCATCTTGTTTGGAGATGAGTCTGTCTTCCATTTTTTCTTGAGCCGCTGTCCTTCATTCCTACTACAGCTTGTAATAGTGTTTTTTTTAGAATCTACACACCTTGTAACAGTTGTGTCCTCCTTCCACAGTTTGGTTCAGATAAGGCCCTGGAAGTAGCACATCAAGTTATTGCAAGGTGGCTAGAATTAAGACAGCTCCTAGGTGAAGACCAGCCTTGGCGGACAATGGTTGCATCAACAGCCTCCGGATTGTCATGTTTCAAATGTTAACTTCATGTTTTTATCTACTCTTTGTGTCTGTTGGCACTTCAGGTGTAACGAATTAGCTCGGTTACTCACTTGCTTGCATGGAATTGTGCACTCTGCTCAGTAATTTACCGTTGCATGCTGTAGTATCAACTGCTTATGCTTTCCTTGGTTCTGATCAAATGGAAGTGAGGATACACTTTGTGCTTCATCAGATTCCAAAGTTACAAACTTTCTCCAACGGAACCTCTTCCTCACACATTGATGTAACTGGTTGATAACTAGGCGCGCGCCGGCCGCCTCCGCGACCATCCAATTAGCCTTTGATCGTGCGGTGCTCAATAACCCCCCACCACACACACAGGCACTTTGCAACGTGAGCCATGTTGCAAGACGGCCGATCGCAACACATGCTGTTTTGTGGACCGGCCAGATTGAGGGAGAGCGGTGGGGGCTGGATCTCGCATCGAAGACAACACATGCGTGATGCTACAAGGTCGACTGACACTGCAAGGCTGGTCACCTGGTGCTGCAATCCAGATTTTTTTCGAAAAGGAGGAATACTCCCGGCCTCTGCATCTGGTCGATGCATACGGCCACTTTATTAATTATTAGCGCAAAACCTTACAAAGTCGTACAACAGTAAGACCAAAGCCACCATCTTCGCAACCTCTGTCGCTACTCCTATCTAACTGATGAAGGGGCGCTGATGGTCTGGGCCTAATACCAAACAGACCTCGCAGCCAAACCTAACATCTAAGACCTGAGGTCCCAACCTGGACGCCTGCCAGGTATGGGCACCCACCAGTCCGGCGTGCTCCTCAACCAGGCCGCCCGCCGGGTATGAGGCCGCCACAACCACCTACCACATATCCATCTTCAGAGTTGTACTGTTGTAACGGCCTTGCCCGGTCTCGCTGCCGCCGACGCCACCACGACGCCAGACAGCATCGACCTCCTACGCGTGTCCGTCACCACACATCTGACGCCAAGCCTCCGCTGCTCCATGCCGCCAAGAGCCGCCGCCAAGAATATGTAGAACGAAACACCGCTCCACCGAAGGGAGGCAGCACACCCCCACCCCTCACCTGCAGACCCTTCCATCCGATCCCAATGTCCTTGGTGTCGCCTCCAGGAAGGTTACGGTGCACAGAGCGCCGCCGACGCCCGATCCGCATCGGATCTTGGGCTTTCACCCGGACATGGGTTGGAGAGGAGAGATGGTGCCCTCAGCAACGCCCCCAAGGAGGAAAGCGGCGCCAAAAATCGGCGTCGCCGCTGCCGGTCAGCCTAAGGCAGCCAAGGTTTCCCCCGGACACCGATCTGCTCCACCAGAACACACCGGAGGTGGATCCGGCAAGATCCAAACCGAACCGGGGACTGGGAAGGGATGCATGGAAGGGAGAGGGGCAATACCTCCAGATCTGGCACGCCTACGGCTCGCCGTCCTCACGGCCGAACCCACGGGCACGCCGCACGCCACCAGATGCGCCGCACCAGATCGATGATGGCCAGCCTCAGCGCCGCCCCCCACTCTCCCGACGAGGGAGAGGAGGAAACAGCGCCGCCGCCGAGCCCGGGGCCGCCGCCCCGACTTGCCCGCGCCTGGCTAGACGCAGCCGCCGCCGGATGCAGGCCTTCGTCCAGGGCCGAAGACTTGCGGCGTGCGACGAGGGTGCCCCGCCACCGCCGTCCGCCGAGTGGGCTTTGCCCGTCGGCCTCCTCCGGCGGTGGCAGGCGGAGCGAGGGAGGAAAGGGGAGCGGGGGCGGCGGCGGCTAGGTCGCCCGAGCCGCCCCCCAGGGAGCGACGCGAGCGATACCCTTTTCTATCTCGAGGAAAAAGCTTGGTCGCTGCTACAAGCGAGACGCTGCAAGGCCAGCCACCCGCGCATAGGCCTCCGCTGATGTACGCTGGCTACTGATGTGATCTATATGCTGCAAAGCCGGATGCCCAAGCTAAAAATCAAGATTCAGGATATATCGCGACAACACAGTAAGTTATACATCTATGCGACAAGGACTTCACAGTGAGCACACACACAACATGCTTGGACACTAGGCGAAGTATACGACAATTTTACTGTGTGATATCAGTAACTCAACATAAGTGTTGTGTGTATGATTTTTTTATCATCAATACGATGGTTAATTTACTGGTGAGATGTGTGTTGTCACTATATACTGACGGTCTAATCCACAATGTCACATTGAAGTCATACGGTCATACAAAAACATCATGTGTGCTCTTACTTCGAAAATCCTTTGAATTAGTAACTGAACTCTTAAAGAATGTGCTTCAAAGTCGAGAAAAACGCACTCGGCGGAAGTCCTTCGTGCACCACCCTCTCTTCAACCATTGCCCATCCATCCCGTAGCAACGCACGGGCATGTTTCCTAGTGTACATACAAAAAATTAAGTTTCTCTTCCTACTACACAATGAAATCTTCTTTGTAATTATCCTTTCCTTGGTTTCAGGTAGGGGAAGCAATACATCGAGTTCACTGGCCACCGGCTGGCAATGGCTAAACCGTGTTTGCTTGCTTTTCTTGTCACTGAAGTTGTGACTTTAGTAGTGCTGGTATTTACAATTTAGCCTATGCTTGATCCACCCTATTGCCTCTGAAGTCAGAACTGAATTCAGCACTGCAAGTACTTCATAGGATTAGGGCTGGCACCGCGGCAGTAATTGAGGCAGTATTCTTATTGTGTTTCTATCCTTTGTTAACTTTGTCTGTCCAATGAGTACTTCGAAGTTGGACGCAAGTGAGGTTGTGCCGTTCTGTTCCAGAGTTTAGATGTCGTGTCTTCAAATTTTCATCTGAGTCTTTGTTTTAACTCCGCATCAGCAATCCGATGGATGCCAGAGCCCATTACCAATTTCCGCTACTTGCTTGTTGTGACAAGTTTTGACGTGGGAGTTCTTGAGTGCCATGCTTGTTTGCCGTGTTTTCTTATCTTGGATGATACTATATGTCAAAAAGGGACTCACATCTCCCCACACAAAAAAAAATGGGGGGACTCACATCTGAGATCTTTCTAGAAGATCCAATTTACAAACTCTATCATAAATAAATAAAAACATCATGTTACTGAGACTCTTTGATAGGGTGGAGACTCGCGGACGAGGAAAATGATCCCTATGAAAGAATCCACTGAGAGGCAGAGAAAATTCGAGACATATGCAAGCAACAATGTTAAGGACCTTGAGAGAGAAAAACAATACAAACAGGCCCCGTAGAACTTCACCATGAGACCTTGTCATGGCCCAACGCCTTCCTCCATAGTCGATGGAGTGCTCATCGAAGGGGAAACCGAGCATCCTACACATCAGGAAGGTGAGGTGGATCTTCACTTGTCTGTCTGCTCTTGGAGGCCTCAAGAGTGGCTCAAAGGGTTTCTGCTTTGTGGAATGCGGTAGCAGTACTCTATCACCGCCCAAGAACCAAAAAATGAGCTAAGAGTTGTAGATGCAGAATATAATATCAGCCGGTAGTATTGGCAGTTGGTGCATCGACAACCATTGAAGAATAAAACAGTAGTTGTAGAAATGGTACTATGGTATTGTGTATTTCAGTTGTAGCAGAGCTTACATTCCTCTTGAGAGGAAGACGTCCTTTGTACATTCATGGCTTATAATACTGAGTTTGTAATTTTGGATATGCAATGTTTCTGTTTTCTGTTGTACTACTCCACGGGATTGTAATATTTTTGAAAATGCGTTTTGTGGCCTCACTGGCAGACCTAGGCAAGGATCCTTTGCAAATACGAATGTTTGAGGGCCACAAGACTATTTTCCTAATCAACCCTAAAAAAAGTTAATCATGTATTTCATCAAGGATTCAAGGCTGGGTCATGGCCCCTGCTCGACTCAATATAGCTCCGTCCTCAAGACGGGGGTGGGAAGCAGATGCACTTTCCACATGCGAGTATGGAATAATATCTTTTGAGAGTACAAACAATATTAAGACTCAGCATGCAAGGTTGCCAAACAGCACAAAGGATTAACAGAATAGCTGACTCGATAGCCCTGCTTTTTTTAAGGAAAAATGAAAGAAAGCTCCCGCCTTCCCCAAAAATATGATTATTCTTCTAACATTTCACCTTTCTTAAATTAACAAACTTTACAATTCCCATGAAAAGAACAAAAATGTATTTGTAAAGTAACAAAAGATAAAATCCCGCAGCATATTTGAATATACAATGTCTGACTCTTTCAGGAGGACAAGAAATTGGGGAAAAAGGGAAAAGAAAATGGAACTCACAATTTATTTTTTAACTTAAACCAGCCTTCTTCTAAATACACAATACAACACAATACCCAGTCTGGGAACCTTGAGCGAGAATCTTCAACATCTGCTGAAGCATGCTAAGCAAAACCAGCCGTGTGACCCAGGCAGCTATCAGTCAATCCTCGATGATATGTACGCCAATCCCATGAAGCCTGACATTTCTGTTCTTGTCAAAATTCTGAACATGCCGTTTCTCTTGGGGTCTACTTCTTTGAACCACGAGCTGCTGCAAGGTGATCCTGAAAAACCAGCGAAGTTGTTAAACAACAGAGGCAGATGCTTTGAGTGTCAGAACGGCAACAATACATTCTTATGCAATAATGCCAGGCACTAAGTACTGAGGTCCCAAATTAGTCGATTAAACTTAACATGATCTACTGTATTAGGTTTCGAAGTGGAGTATATATCATTTAACATGGGCACTGGAATATGATGCAGCATCCATCTTAAAAAAAAGGAATATGATGCAGCTAACATGCATGGGCAGAAGCTGCAAGCACCCTTATGATTATGAACAGAATCAAAATGAGTGTCGCAGTTAGCTCAACCATGATGTTCCTTGTCACATCATTAGCAACTTACAGTTCAACATAAAACTAAATATCTTATTTACTTTACTCCCATTATTCTGTCCACACACTTGTAGCTCTTGTAATTGCAATATCCCAAGGCATACGAGCTTCTGAAGGACAAAGTTCAATATTTATATAGGCAAGGCAAAATCAAGTACTCCAATTCTGTAAAATGTTAAGGTGGTTCACTGAGAAACTAGCTGAATACAAAATGAGGCACATGAGAATGACACATCATCATATCCTCTCTGTACCATATTGCAATCCCACCAACATAAATGCAGGCATAAAAACACTCAAATCAATGATGCAATCTGGAGCATGCTAAATACCATTAAATCCATACAAGCTACAGAAACAACATACCAAAATTGCAAGTACATTTGCGATCCTAATTTTCAAACTATATTGCAAAAAGAGAAGAAATACCTCAACAACGTGCATGTTCAATTTAAGTTTATTACTTAGATAGAATGTGCAACAAAAACTAAATAAATATTGAATATTCTCCCTAAGGGTAAAGGTAAAATCCTAGAATGTGTCCAATGTATTACTTCAACTCAACTTAACAGTTAGATAAACCATTTGAAAATCATGTGAGTAGATGTATCATAAGATAATTGCATTTGATTTTATAAACATGTTATCCATATCCATATCAATATATCAATGTATACCAATATAAAAACATGAGTTGATTGGGATACTTTTTATCTAAGCCGTCCAAATATTTAATCCAATTTCATAAATTCCAATCCAACTGTTTTGCATATACCTTCCTTAATTGCTCCTATAGTAATAGCTTCTTAAATGTACTTAGTGACTCATAATTAGTTACTCCCTAATTATATTTGTATTAATATAAAAAGTCTTGTGCATTTTTTACGCAATATTTCTTTAAGAAAAGATTAGCTATTTTACTTTCTTCTACATCAATGATACTGAGGGTAAAAAACATGCCACGAGAACTGTATTTTCTTGCATGTTTTAATTATGTTAGCCGAACATGGTTCGCAAATGCACTACTACTATTTTTTACTAACTGTTCACAATTTAAGTTGGATAAAATAATCGCTTAATTATTCACACATGGCTTATTTAATTTCTACTGACTATCATTTCATTGCGTGCTAATGTCCAGCATGTTTTCCTTAAGGTATTTTTGCAAGGGAAACACTTCTAACGAGTAAATTTACAGATATGCTTTTCTACATATATTGGTACATAAGTTCCTCATGCAATCAAGCAACGTGCATTGCGCGTGTACGATTGCTAGTGATAAAAAATGGTGGTCAAAGCTATGTTTGGGAGTTGGAACTCGGAGGACTGTCCATGTCTAAAATATTGCTTTTTTTTACCAGACTGCAAACAGCAACTAATGTCTGCAAGAAATGAAGCATGACAAATAGGCACTAGATGGAAATGCATACCGACACAAAATCAAAAGCCTTAGTTTCATCTTTCTTAGAGTTGCTCATCACAGCTACTTGATGTGGAGGTTGATTACTTGAATTGAAAATATCTGGCATCCCAGATGCATTTCCGACACTCATTGAATTGAAAGCAGGATGCCCAAGTCCAGCATTGAAATTTCCCAAGTTCTGTAGTAACTGCTGCTGCTGAGCAAGAAGAGCTTCCATAGCACCATAGTTTAATTGCTGCCCAGCAAATGATTGACCAAACATTTGTGGTGACAAGCTGTACTGCATAGGAACCTGTTGATAGAAGGAGCTTTGACCAAGGATACCATTTAGTGCTGCACCACTTGCCACATGGCTATTCTGACTGTTCATGTCAAAGAACTGTGAACCATTGAGATTACTGTTAGTTTCTGCTTTTAGTCCAGGCTGAGCTTGGGCAGTGCCATTAAGGTTCAAACCAGCCATTAAATCACTGACAGTTCCTTTATCATCAACTCTTTCTTGGAACAATGGCTCCGGGCTGCTGCCAAATATATCTTGCTCGATCAGAGAGTTATCATGCACGGAGGCTGAGGATTTTTCCTCTACTGTCATGCCTGAGAATAGGTCATTAGTCTCCTTAATCTCTTCCTCATGGAATGATACATCTGCAAACAGATCACTTCCATTACCATTGCTAGTGGCACTGGTATTACCAATAGTTTCACCACCAAGCAAATCATCAACTGAAGAAACATAATTACTGTTCCCCATTATCTGCTCGCTGCTTTCTTGAGCTGAACTCTGAGTTACCAGATCATCCTGATCCCCTGTATCAATCAAATCAGGCATCTGAACAGGAGTGGGTGTAGTTCTTGATTCTGAAAGATGTTTGCTTCCGGTAGGTTGTTCCCCAACCAGCAGATTTAATACCTGAGAAAATCGATACAACTTATTACATCTTTGGCAATGGCTGGTACAAAAAAGGCTTTGGTCATTCAAGATTAGAGAAAGATACACATACTGCAGATAGTGATTTACAGAAAACAGAGCATGACTTATTATTTCAAAATTCTCTTTCATCGATGGAATATGTACAATTTTTTATTTTAAGAGACTCAGCTTTGTAAGTTGACTCACTTTTGAAGCCTTTTCTCTGAGAGAAACTTGTGGCAGTTCACAACATCTGACAACACAAGCACTGTTCTCACTGAAATATGAAGCAACGATGGAATAAGGATCAGTATCCTGTTTCCTTACAACCGCTTCCAGTACGCAGATAGCCTTCATGCAAACCTGAGTAGTAAACAAACATATTCAGTATTTATCAGAACAAGACGAAAAGCATCAAAATGCTGCGATCAATCAAGCTAAAAAATACACCCATGTGACCTAACCAATAGAATCAACGATGTGAATAAATGGTGTACCAAATTTATTCAAATAAGATCAACAAACGTCCCAAAAAAAAAAGAATGCTCACTATCACTAACCCCTGCCAGATATAAATCCGTTTTAATTCAACAAAAGTTGGTATATATTGACAAAGAAGGCTAAACATCACAAATCCAGACAATTGAGAGACTGCTGCTAGCTGCTTCACAGTAGTATCAGGACTGCTGGGTACACATGCTCAAGCATATCATGGACTGCAATATCACTGATACTTGTATGCGTTCCTTGGGCAAAGCCTTTTTTATGCAACTTATGTACAGCTTATGTGCATATTTAATATACTGTATTGCTCTACAGTATGGTAAGTACAATGGAAAATTCTAATTACATCTATTGATGTTGAGCAGTCCTTTTATAAATCAAACCCCCACTTCATACAGTTCTGAACTTCTAATTATCTACAAGATGTAAATATCTAGTGATGGTAACAATGTAAATGTGGCAAGAAATGAAATCAGTATGCATCAAAGATACCAAATATTTTTCTTATATACTAATGCCTTGCTTGCAATGTTTTCGAGTCGATGAGTCGATGGGTCGCTCGGAGGGGGCGACTCTAGACTAGTCGTGACTAGTCTAGACTCATGGTCGACGAGTCGACATGGCGACGAGTCGACGTGAGTTAAGCAGCAGGCAGTCAGGGGAGGAGCACAAGTGCACAGCAGCAGCAGCAACCAGGGGAGGAGGGGAGGAGCACACCACCAGCAGCAGTAACCAGGGCCAACTGAGAGATGGGCCACTAGTTATGCACTTCCCTGTGGCCCAAAAGCCCATCTAGTAGCTATATACTCCTCCCGTGACCTAATCCACCATCCACACTCCCTCCTCCCTCACCACAGCCGCCATACATTCTGCTGCCACTCTCTTGCCACCAGTCCACCACTTCTCCTCCCAGCGATGGATCTCTCAACTCCCCTGCAGCAGCTCTCTTGCCACCGCTCCTCCTCCCAGCCTGTTCCTCTTGCCGCTGCAGCTTCAGCAGCAGCGGCGGCGGCGGCCAGCGCTACAGCGGGG
This sequence comes from Triticum aestivum, assembly GCF_018294505.1. Taxonomy (NCBI): domain Eukaryota; kingdom Viridiplantae; phylum Streptophyta; class Magnoliopsida; order Poales; family Poaceae; genus Triticum; species Triticum aestivum. Next base: position 205,232,423 of record NC_057801.1, on the reverse strand, counting down.
GCGCAGAAGCAGCAGCAGCAGCGAGGCAGCACAGCAGCAGCAGCAGCAGCATGGCGGCAGGAGAGTGCTCCAGATCCAGCGATGCCTCGAGTCGTTCGACCCAAAAACCACGACTAGTCGTGACTAGTCGAGACTAGTCGCGCGAGTCGCTCGACTCATCCCAGGAGTCGAGTCGAGAGGCTGAGTCGGCCCTGGAACTGCGACTCGTCGACTAGTCGACGACTAGTCGCGACTAGTCGAGCGACTCGAAATCCATGCTTGCTTGATATCAAAGTGTCTATGTGTAAACTAGAATAAACAAGACTAAATAAATTGATTTGTCTCCAAAATATGCACTCGTCACTGTCACTTGTCAGAGGAGCTAAGAGACATAATTCACAGTTATTTTTATATGATCTAAAGTCCAAAGGTTAAAATAGACCCAAAAAGGGGTTATCCTAAACTCACCTGCCACAATGGAGAGTTCAGTTTGCTCTCAAGGGCACGGCTCAAAGCAACTGCATCCAGTTTGGAGGCTTCTGTTAGAAATATCTGCAGAGCATCTCGAGTGGGTTGCAACCGCACACCGCTTGCAGTAACAATTGTTTCCAAAAGTCTCTCCTCACGAGTCTTAATTCCTGGTTGACTTGATTCAGTATCACTGGCTGATGCTGAACTTGAGGGGCTTGGACCCCAAGAACCAGAACTCACATTCTTTGAAGCACCAGATGTAGCACGGCTCTCACCTTGGATTTCACTTGGATCATACCTGCCATATCTATCAGTTTCTGTGGTCAGAGACCTGCGAATTGGGTTCTTGTACATACCACCATTATCATTTGGCATCATTGAATGTGTAGCAGCAAAGTTGCTCAAACCCTGTTTAATGGAAGCACCACCAATGCCCACTACTTCACTTAGTTCGCTGAGGAAAGACTTCTTGTCATCTCTTGATGGCTCATAATTAGTGTTTCCAAAGCCCTGTATGCGCTTGCCTAGACCTTCTGTCACAACAACTGCTTTAGGATCCTCAGTGGAGAAAATAGCAGCAATGGCCTCGTTTGCAGTTTCACGGACAGCCTTATTAAGGGCATCCCCTTTTAAGGGGTCAGGGTGTCCTTTGTAGTGAACAAGCTGACGCATAGCCACTGAGTGTCGTTGCATTTCCCGCTTGAAATCCGTGCCAGATTTTCCAACAGCATATTTAATCAACCGCAAAGCCTGGAAAGCAGGAAAGGAGGTAAAAGATTATGTTACTGAATCGGAGAAACTCAAGCCTAGGGCTCCATCAGATTATTAAACAAACTAATGCCTTGAACTTGGACATAAGGTAATGTAATTACAAAAATTACACCACAGGTGCTAAGCATTTCCTCTGAAAATATACAGCAGGTCACTCATGATTGAAAGATGACATTTTGGGTTGAGGATTACAGAAAACCTAATTTCATACGATTCAATAAATACATTCTGGAGCATTCTGTACAAACGCTCAGCAAAGCAGTACTGCATCCTTGAGCAAAATTTGGTTACAAACGCTCAGCAAAGCAGTACTAAATCCTTGAGCAAAATTTGGTTCACCTGGAGAGGAGCTACTCATAAGTTTAGTATATTTTAGAAATCTTGATATATGATGGGTGGCAGTAGCTACATACAGGTTCTTAGCCTTCAAGCCCACCTACCATGAACTCATGCTTAGTCAAAAAACACATACGGAGCGGCAACCAGTTTTTTGGCCAGACATAGTGCTGATTGCCACACCTCACCGCGAGTAGGTACAGCAACATGTGGTAGCCATCCATACCTATGGCTTGGTATACACTACCCAAATTCTCTATATCCATTCTTTCAACACTTGAAATCGCCTATTTCCCTGCAAACCACACTGACTAATAAACAGTGTTCACTGGAAAATCCCTGTAACTGCTACAACATTCAGATCAGAATGCTCCAGGCATCACAAATTCATAACCACGACCGCGAAACTAATCAGCAGGAACACTAAAACAGTGTCCACTGCCAGTCCTATACTGAACGATCGTCGTCCTCGTCACCGCCGCAACCAATCCTCGTCCCCCCGTCGGGTCAACACGACATGATCCCAAATCATCAGAGGCCATAGGTAACGGACCTTCTGCTTGACGAGGGGGCTCTTGTTGTCGAGGCGCTTGAGGACGAAGTCGGCGACCTCCTTGACGATGCCGGCGTCGGAGGCGCGCAGCAGCTCGCAGATCTCCTCGAGCTTGTAGACGGGGGCGACCTTGTCGTCCTCCGCCGTGACGCCGTCCACCATCCGCGACCGCCAGTAGGACTCCACCGCCCGCCGGCTCTGATCCATGGCGCCCCTCGTCGACCGAAACCCTAAGGGAGGGCGGGAGGGGAGGGAGGCTACCGCCACGGCAGCGCGGCACCACCGGGGAGGTCGAGATCTGGGAGGGGGCGGTGGACCGGGTGTACGGGGGAGGAGGAGGGGAGGGGGGGTTGCGGGTCGGGCGGCACGTGCGGCCGGAGGGGAGGAGGGCGAGGAGGCGTGACCCACGCGGCGTGTGTGGAAGCTTCGAGTGGCGGGTCAGGCCGGGGAGTTTTAAGGCTTTAACCGTTTTGCTTTCTTCTCTGTCGCGGGAGGAAGAAGCACCAGCACCAGCCACAGCCAGGAGAGATGAAGTGGAAAGTGTCCCCAAAAGTTTCAGTATATCACGTGGTTGAGATGAGATGCTACACCGCTCCAGTAGGACAGGGGCAATATTCCAGTAGGAAACACTTAGGCCTTCTTTGGTTCATAGGATAGGATAGGAATATTGTAGGAATAGAAACTTCATAGAAAGTGGGATGACATGCAGCTTCATTCTTATAAAAAAAAGTGATGTCATTTGATGTATAGGATAGAAATTTTTTCATTGAGTCTAGACTAATGTTTTTTTTTCCTTTAAAATGTGAAGGATTGGATCTTATCCTACACAGGAATAGAAATCCATTCCTACAAACCAAAGGGCTCCATAGAAATTTTTCCTTTAAAAATCATATCCTATGAAATTCCTACAAGAATCCTACAAACCAAAGGAGGACTTGCATATAACCAGTCTACTCCAATTCTAGCTCATACTCGTAGTATCTTTCTATAAAGAAAATCTTCATGTCAGGAACGAAAATAACTCTGAAAAATAATGAGTTTAAGTTTGGTATACTATAATACTAATATATCACAGATTTGCAGTACTTCAGAGGACATATAACTCGCACAAGGCGTGTCAAAAACTGAAGGTATGACAGCGAGAGCCGAACTGTATTCTATTCTATCTGACCTCACGGTCGGTGGCAATGTATCAGGTCTACAAGGGCTACAGCTGAGAATCCTCGGGTTAAAAATCATATGCCAATTGCCGAGCGAGAAAAGAAATACAATGTGCATCGTTGTGTCTACTACTATCTCCCTCGCTACACCACGGCCTCCAGGACCTCATCGGACTCTTCGACGACCATCTCATCCTTGAAGAGGAGCTTCAGGTGAGGCAGGACCTTTGGCAGCACGGGCAAATCGGCGAGGTTTACGCTCATGAGGTCGAAAGCGATGCAGGTTTTGTGCATGTCCTCCTCGTCAAAGACTGGGATTTTAGGATATCTCTGGCTAAAGTGGGTCAGGATTATGCGGTACGCTCCAGCCGATGTGCCTACTGCTATGGCTTCCTTCGTTGTGCTGTGGTTCCGCGCGATCGCTTCGTCCTTCATGCTGTCCTCAAACGTCGCCTGAAGCAAAACAAGAATCAAGACAGTTTATTAGACAGGCAACATGACAACCTAACGCCTTTTAGCATGCTAAAATAATTGGAAGAGAACAGTACTCAGTTAACAGTATTATACAATTTCTGCAAGATCTAATTTAGTGCTGTTGCTAGCGGTCCACATTAATTAAACGTGAAGAATGCCCGACACTACGGACAGAGGTCAAGAGAAATAGGAGAAAAATGGGTAATTATTGTGCGCACTCAAGTCGATATATGCAATTGAATAAATAAAAAATCAGCGTACCTCGTGTATCAGCACGGTGGCATCTCTGGACGCATCTACAAGAGCTGGGCACGGCCGCGTGTCGCCTGAATATACAACCTTCCATCCTGGAATTGCCTTCCCAGCACTACTCACCTTCTCCTTGGCTCTCAAAACAACTCCAAACGCCTGTGCACAATGTACGACAGGGACACTGTACAGAATCTCCAAACCTGATTCATGTAGAACTTCTTTCAAATTAGCGAGAGCTGTAGTATCCTTCGGACTTGAAGGCTTCTTGTTGTAGTTCTCCATTCTGCTTCCAGGGGCAAACATGGTATTTTCAAGTTGAGTTGTTGCCGATTCGGTGGCATTATCACCAAGAAGTTCCTCAACACTAGGCTTCAAAGTTTGTCTGCAGTCTAGGAACTGCATATCAAGATCTTCAAGTGTTGAATATGCATTTAGAAATCTCAGGAGTTGTTTTGGTCCAATCACGAGCAAGGGTTTGTGAGGAACACCGTTTAGCAATTTTGACCTCAAGGCAAGAACTCTAGCGAGACCCGTGTGGTGATCAGCGTGAATATGGGAAATCCAGATGCACCTCAAGTTTTTTACAGCTTCATCAGCACCACTTACACCAAACCTGTTACACACAAAAAAAGTATTATGAATATAACTGGCATGAAGTGTTCTGCAATCTTCTAATGAAGTCTTGTTGGAACAAACCTCCTTTTCAGCTGTCCTAACGTTCCTTCACCACAATCAAGAAGCATACCTCCTCGTGCAAACAGGTTAATATATATGGAACTAACATTACGATATTTTGAAGGCTGGGAAGAACCCGTACCCAAAAACGTAATTTCCATATCTTCTCTCGTAGCATTCTCCACGCAGCAGGGGGTCTCTGAATTGCCCTTTGGGCGCTTTCTCCAGACACTTTCTCTCAAACTACTGTCATCTTGAAACTTACCTGAATTCCCCTGTTCATCTAAAATATCAGGAAGACAGGAGTCTTTACTAATCCATGGCTCTTCAACCATCAGCATATGTTTCCCTGCTGGTGCCAATGCATTTTTTTGGTCTACACTACTTTGCCAGAACTTGCTAATCTGCTCAGGAACTTCTTTAATCTCAGGAATCTCAGAAATAAGTTCATCTACAATTTCTTCATAACTAAACAAGCTTGGAATAGAAGCTCTATCCAACCCCAGTTGAGCATATGGACGCAGACGAAACTGCAGGACAACAAAAGACAAACATTGATACTCCTATTTTGCACTAACAAAAATAAGTTGAACCTGCAAAATAAATAGTACTCCCTCCAATCCAAATTAAGTGACGATTGTTTAGTATGAAGTTAGTACAACTTTGTACTAAACCAGCGTTAATTAATATGGATCGGAGGGAGTACTTATTTTGCAGTTAACCAACCAAGTTTTCCTTTCCAGGTAATAGATCATCAATTATTACATCCATACATGGAACAATATTTTTATGCATGCAAGAACTTAGTGTATCTCATCGCAACAACAACCATAAATAGGACATCTACAATGTTGTGATGCCAACCTTCTCTTAGAGGTACCACATAGGATTTTTGCCTGAGTTCGAGGATAAAAATAAAAGAGCGAAGGTTGTCTTCTCTTGGCAAGGGGATAAACCCTTCACGCCTAAGTGATCACTATTTTTTCCATTGTACATGATGTTTTCACTTCACCATGTGTTTTCCCATCTAATACTAAATTCTTAATCACAACATATTTTTATATTAACGCAAGCATTAAATTGCCAGAGAAGACACTAAGGGATAACCTGTTGTATAACTAGTTTTTATAGTCTTCTACAGACAGCCTTATTTACCATTGGAGATGCCTTAGAATATAGAAACTGTCAAATATCAAGTAATTAGCACATTGATACAACATAGACTCTACTTGGACATACCTTCAGCAAGTTTGCTGCTGTCACACTTTCACAGGCTTGGAATGAAGTACTCTGAAAGGACAATAAGATGGTTTCTGTTAACACGAAGGAAGTATTTCAACATTCAACCTCTGCTGTTTCGTATATCACTGAGGTTTACCTTATTCTTCTCTAAATCAATACCATTTGCAGGTTCCACAGGCCAAAACCCAGAGGATGGGAAGAGCTGAGGGCATACAAAATTAAGACGTGAAGATATCCTTGCACTACCTTTCAGGATAGGAACTTCCATGTTTTTACTGCGAGTGTCACAAAGGAGGGAAATCGTCACCATAAAGTATGGCACTGTCACTGATTTATATCTCTAGCTACTTGAGTCTGAGAGTGAAAATAAAGTTCAAGATCATACATATCCGTACAAGAATGTTACTCAGGTAATAAGAGTGTAAGACGCAGTTAATGCTGAGTTGATGACACTAAACGTCACAAATTTTAGAGAACACAAAAAGTGGATAGCATGAGATGAATGAACATCCACAAGATGTCAGTCACCGAAAGAGTCATGTACGACATAAGGAATTTGGAGAAAAAAAATCACAAAATAGAAACAAATTATAAAAGAATGTTATGATAGAAATAAACAAGAGGATAGCATGGATGAATAAACATTCACAAGATGCAGTCATTGGAAAAATGTAACACATCTACACCATCTGAATCTAACATTTCAACCTTGAGAAACTCGTTGCTTTTATCGTTAAGTATAACTAACTTCTGATTTTTATAGTGGGATCAATGAAGTTCAAACCTAAATAGTAAAATCTATTTATTTTAAATGCATGAGAACAAATTAAACCATAGATGAAAAAGGTAAATGAAACTGAAACTTACTTTTCATGCCCTGCCATGATATGCTGTGTGGTGCCAAAAGATTTCATCCAGTTCTGATAATCAACAGTGTTTGTCACAGAAGATGGACCTAAGTGGATTATGCAATTTACTTTCTTGGCATTCTCTGTTTGGCAGGAAGAATCTTCATAAAAGCGGCTAAGTGATTGCAGCAAAAACAGTTCATGCATGTGATATTGTGTAGGGCAATCCACTAGAAGTACGATTGGTCCAGGAATTGGTGGGTTGAGAACCTCATTTGGATGAACCTATGAATGAAATGTCCAAAGAAACTTAAAAAACAAAATTTATGAGATATGACAAAAAAATGAAAATGTTTTTTGCAACCAGAGATAGGTTGTGAGTGGATGGAGACCCATTAAGCAACATATGTGCTAGTAAGGAAACGCCATGAGCCTGTGAAAGTTCATGTTGAGAAAATTAAGTTCAATAGTTTAGCAATCAGCACTAACCATTCTACCAGCTTCAGTCTTCACAGAGTTCCCAAGTTGAAGTTCACGATACTTTGGCCCACGCTCAAGACCAAGGGCCTGAGCTTTATGAGGGTCAAATTTTCCTTTAATTTCTGCCAATTCACATGAGTAGACTATAGCAGTATCACCAGGCTTTGAGTTGATATCTGTTGAATTCCTCGCTTCATTGTTGTACCTCGGTTTGACAAACATTGCTGATATACGAACTACTTCATCATCAATAATAACAGTAGCTTCTGTAGGTTGTGAAGAAGATGCACTGTGTTCCACACCAAAGCTGTGTGTATGAAGCATTGCCCTATTTGGGATAAAAGATTTCATCGCGCCTGCTAGAAAATCAAGGTCCGAAGGGCCCCATATGTTCACCTGTATTAAGGTTAAGAGGAATAACATTATAATCAATTGTTCAAAATAGATTAACTGAACACATGAGCATCAACAACAAGACAGTACTAGAAAGAATGCAAGCAACAATTATTTCCATCTCACCGACATGCCCTCATCTCCCATCCCAGCAAGAGTTAGCACGAGACCTACATTAAGAAAAGAAAAATCAAAATAGCATCAGTGCATCAAACGAACCTACTAATTCAGTACATGGACAATCGCGTGAAAGGACCAAATTTTAATACCTGGAAGGCCCCCTGCAGTTTCTGAGCACACGCGAGTGAAAAAGATGTGGTCAATCTGGTAAAGTACAGAATATAGCATGTTACTAATTTACATTGCCCATATCAAGACATAAGAAACGAGAGTGGGTGCACGTGGAGTTGCAAAGCTGATGATGATTGATGAGGGAGTAAAATACATGCGCGGTCCTAATTCTTTTGCAGAAATGTCAAGTAAGTCCCAAATCTATGAAAATGCACATCGCAGTCCTAAATCTTTTGTAAGTGGTTCATGGGAGGTCCTAATGACCTCTGACCCTGTTGACCGACTGGTGTGGCGCTTTGACCACTGCCATGTAAGCACTATTTTGCACAGAACCCCCTGCGAAGTCATATCTTCTAAGTTCATGGCCCTCTTCATGCAACTCGGCACTGCAGTAAACCAATCAATGCATGGAGCTCGCAGTGCTGCTCCCGCTTGTTCCCTTCGCCGGCCTTCTCTACCTCGGGCTCTGAAAGAAGAACGGCGAAGACGACAGGGACTTGGCACGGCGCCTCTCCCTTTGGCTCCTCGGCCGGATCACCGCGCTCTGCCAAGTTGATGTGCGTGCATGGCGCACTAGCCCAGTTTACGCAGGAGCAATTAGTGTCGGCCGCCGCGAGGTAGTGGGCCCGTCGTCCTCGGGGTCCACTGCTCGAGCGCCCAGCTGCTAGCACCGCTCCCGCCGTGCCATGGTCGCTGCGTGCACGGTGGCCGAGCACACAACAGCTCCGTCACTGGGACTGGGTCACGCCGACCATTCTCGAGACCTGTTCCTCCCTATTCGAGCTCTGCCCCTTCTTCAGGATCCTCCCACCGCGGCCTCCTCATTCATCGTCTCCGGCGAGGTAAGCCACCACGGCGAGCGACGGCCAAATTGAGGACTCGCGTGCCGGTGAGTTCAGTCACAGCGATGGCCGGCAGGAGGTGCGCGAGGCTGTGTGCGTGTACTGGTGTACACCCGAGACCAGACAGACGAGCCCGCCTGCAGCTTGACTGCGTGGTGCGTGCTCAAGTTCCCTCCGCAGTAACATCACTAGCTAGCTACGTGGTGCGGCGCGACATGAACCTGGTGACCAAGGTCACCAAGCTGGCTTTAAGCAGGCAGGCAGGTGGATGGATTTTCAGGGAGCTAGCTCACGTACGTACGTCGCAGCTTACACGCCTTCTAGCTTGATCGATCTACGTCGGCTTCGGGGTCTCGCACATGTGCCCATGGCTGGCGGGATGGCACACGTGGCGTGGCATGGGTCCTCGGCACACACACCTGGCCGGCGGCACGACACCTGGGAACGTCGGGGCATGCCCTAGAGTTTGGTACGCACCGCAGTGCCGGCTACTGCAGCCTGCAGGTGCTTGCAACGAGGGGAGCATCTATCGCCGTCGCGGTGGACATGAGCAGGGCGTTTTACCGGTTTAGTGAAAGACGTGATCTACCGGGTGGTCTGATCTAAGAGGCTGCCGACAGAGGAAGAGGGCGTCGGGGACTACTTCCCGGCGCTGGTGTGGGCGGACGTGATGCTGTCCAGCGGGCGGCACGAGGAGGTGCGTCGAACTGCTGGAGTGTCGTTGAACACGGGGGAAGAGGAGCGGGCAGGAGAGATGGCGGTGGCAGCCTAGCAGCACGGAGGAGGCCGGAGGTCCATGACATTAGAGGATACATCTTCGCAGGGGTTTTTGTGCAAAATATACTGCCTACATGGCGGTGGTCAAAGGGCCACGTCAGCCGGTCAAGAGGGTCAGAGGTCAATAGGACCTCCAATGAACCACTTATGAAAGATTTGGGACTGCGATGTGCATTTCCATAGATTTAGGACCCACTTGACATTTCTGCAAAAGAATTAGGACCGCGCATGCATTTTACTCTTGATGAGGCCATCACATACCTTTGACAACTTTATCTTGTGTTCAGTGCAGAAACGCTGAAGACCCTGTTAGATTGCAAGAAATTGGTGTGGTAAGCTCAAAAGCAAGTTAAGAATTATATTTGCTAATGATAGCAAAGAAATAACACGATTCTAGTCACCTACATATTCAGTCCTACGTGGGGAAACCATAGCTCATGCATCTAAGGGTTTAAGCGTCCCAATCAACCACTTAAGCACATTAGGCACAAATGATTGTACCGCTCAGAGAAGAAGGGTGCATCTGATATACTCCATTGAGTGTATGCATCTATCAACAGATAAAACTTAAAATTAACCTATTAGGATACTACATTTTAGCGATGAAGGATTAAAACTGCATAAACTTTTCTAAAGTTTGACGATGCAACATGCCCAACGGATGCAGTGATTATTAAACATACACCTTTGTTAAGCCTCAGAATACAAAAGGAAGTAAAAGTTAATTCGAGCTTCTTGTGTAAGCTGTTTAGCATGTTAAATAGACACAAGGACATCTTGACACAGAAGATCATACCTCGCCAGCATTAAATATAAATCTTTGTTTGTCAAAGAATAGTAAAATTGAAGGAGCGGTATCTTGAGTGTCCATTCCTGTACCGAGTATCTGCACAAAAAGAATGAAAAAGGTCAAATCACTAATAAGATAACACGATAATGTTGCTGCTTTCAAGTTCTAAATCAAATGTTGTGATGGTTTAGTGGTTGAAGCTTGAAAACATTAACATTGTGTCCTTGCGGAATTGACAACATTCAACAACACGGCTAAAAGAATGAGACCAGCAACACTTTGTTCCTAAAAATTACAGATAGACCAAGTGTGTAAAGTTTGGCGAGTGATCCATCTACAGGGATGGCAGGAAAAATATGGCATAATCTATTAGTACACTTGTTGCATAAAACAGATAAAATGCTCCGTTTTCTCCAAAAGAACATCGTGATTTTTGCATGATTATTACTATCGCCCATTACAACCAGTTGGGGACAACAAAAGATGTTTCTTAAACCAAAGGCAGATCCCCAAACTCCTAAAGCAAGCATGTTACGATCTCCCAACAACAAATTCACTGATACCACGCTCGTAATATACACGAGGAATGTATAAATTCCGCCAAAATTAGTGATCTCAGTTGAGCACTACATGTTCCCTGACACCGACATTATATCATGCAGCCAGTATCCCAACTGTGCTTGATTTACACGGAGCAGTATATGCTACACAGTGCAGGAAAGGGATTGCACCCTGCTACAATAATGTGCATTATTCATCTCCACTTCTTAGGCAGAATGCCAAAGCGCCACCGGGGGAGGAATGTCTACCTAAACCGAGCTGAATCTAGGCGAAACAAGCCCCACACATCTACTGAATCCGTCGAAGTATATAAGGCAATAATTTCGCACACCTGCACGTAGGAGGTTGTGCTGATGGGGTTGGCCCTACGGTTCTTGAGCTCCATGCTCCTGTCCTTCCTGACGTCCCTCCCCTCCGCACGCATCTTATTGAACGCCACCCCCGCGTCTTTGCCACCGCCACCGCCGCCGCTAGCCATCCCCTCGGGTTCCTTCCTGGCCGTGCTGCTCCCGGGGCGGAGGTGATGGCGGCTGGCCTGGCCGCGGCACACGAGGGGGCGGATGCCGGCGGCCCGGGTGAAGGGGGGCCGGGGAGCGGAAACGGAAGAGAAGAAGAGGCGGCGCGAGAGGTAGAGGAGCGGGGCCGGAGCTAGGGTTTGGGAGAGAGGGAGGAGGCGGCGGAGAGAGGAAGGCACTTGCGGCGGCATGACGGAGGACTTTTATTGGGTCGGGTTTTATCCCGGTCTCGGGGGTTTTAGAACGGATAGCCGATCACCGGAGCCGGGGTGCACATCGGACATGCAGATGCGGACAACGATAGGTCGGACATATTCTTTGCATGTTTCTTCTCTTTTTCGGAAATGTTAACGCCCACACGTGTGGGTGTTCACCACCCCGACCACACGCAAGCATCTCCGTTGGCAACTGTGTGCACGAATCTTGGAACAAACCGGCCGGTTTTCTGCGCCACGGAGACGAGGCGCGTGTGCGGTGTGCGAGTCAGTTCGTCCGCACGTTGGTTGCCATCCCGTGGTCAGCGGTTGTCACTCAGAGGCGTGCGGTGGAACTGCCATGCGCCCGCACGACACGCTCCAACCGCGGTTGACGTCAAACACGTCGCACACCCCTCCACCCTCTCCCTCACGGTTCCATTTACTCACCCGCGGCGCAGTTACTGGCACAACCCACTCGCACTTCAAACCACTGGAGGAGAAGCGAGGGGAGAAGGTGACGGCAGAGGCGGAACAATCGACGGTGTTCGCGGCCGTCGGTGGTGCTCGCCGGAACGGAGCGGCTTCGCCGGAACGCGTGCGGGTTGAAGGTAATGCTCGCTACATCTCTCGCAACCCCTTCCTGCATTTTTCCCCTTCCCTCCCTGTTCGATTCCTAGATCGATTCGTAGAGATTCTGGTGATTCGGCGGTGCGTTGGCGTTCCCGCCGGCGCCGAAGTTGTCTGCTAGCCGTTTTTGGTGGCACTGGGCAGTTTCGTCGCCGCCGCGGCGACGGCATCGTCGGTGTGGTTATGCCTGTTCGGAGGCACGCACTAGTCTTGCGTATGGATTTGGCAGGCGTCCCCCAGTTTGTTTAATGCGCATTGGTTCGAATTTGTGTTTGCAGTCAGTTCGTGGGAGGATTTTGAGGGTGAATTTGAAGTCGAAGTAGTTGCCATTGAACCCTAGATCTAGTTAGTTTGGTTTTGGAACTGTAGTATGAGGCGAACTTGGTAAATTGATTAACTATCATGATTGTGTGGCAACTAACTCCCTGAACAAATGTGATAGTTGCCACAAACGTGTTTTCCTTTGTGGCAACAAATTGCTGAAAATGACTGTCATAGTTGCCACATATATAGCTTTCGCATGGGGCAACTAATTTTATTGAATGACTATGATAGTTGCCACACACACGCTCTTCCATATGGCAACTGAATTTGCTGAATTACTATGATAGTAACCACAAACATGCTTTTTCATTGTGACATCTAATTTTTTCAGAATTATTTTGTGATAGTTACCACACTGTGATAGTTGCCACAATCGGTAGTCAATGCAGTTTCAGCAGCCAGCTGCACTGGACGGCAACTAATATGCACATCAAGTGTGCCTGTTTGCCACTTGGATTGTATAATCATGTGGCAAATAGAATGTGAACACACTGTCTGTTGCCATACTGCAGATATGACAGTGTGGCAAATTGGCTGCATAATATGGCAACCACATTTGCGTACCAATTATGTCAGATGCCATACATATGTTTTTGCATGTGGCAAGTTTTTTGGCTGACCACATCATGTTTGTTGCCATGTTACAGTCAGTACAATGTGGCAACTTCATTGTACTGCGGACGCAATTTTTTTGTTTGCCACAATGACTTTGTGATATCTGAACACACTGTGCCAGTTTCCAGATTATTGATTCAATGTGGTTTCATTGCTTTTTTGTAGTATGTGTTGCATTTCAGCATGGCAATTTCACCCTAGCACTTTTGCGCCGCTGAACAGGTGGCATTTGATTGGTGTATTTTTAGGACAGTGTGTGAGCTGCCACAACATAGTTTATGTGATGTGGAGGATTTTTTGTGACTTTCTATCGTACTATCTTGGGCTAATATGGCAACTTCAACATTTTGTTTTCAAGTGCATTTACCATATGTACTCTTTTTTTTACTTGATAGTGCAACCAACGTGCTTGCTTGCCACGTTTATGTTCTCGACAATCATAGGAGGGCCGTGTGTGTGTTCATGCTATATTTTTGCATTCACTAGTTGACATTTTCTGTTAGGTGGCAACTGCTTACCTCTTGCATTTACATTTCCACCATGACAATTTGGTCTGTTCCTATCTCAGCAGAATGGCTCGTGGCGATCATCAAAATGATGACGATGATTTCATGGATCCACCACAGCGTAATCGGGCAACTGGATGGAGAAAAGAGGGTGATGAGGTAACTGTCCACACACCCCCCTCCCGATTTATGTTACTGGTTGGCACCTCGATCTTTTGCAGTCGTCTGTCATGAACTAAAATTTCATGACATTGCAAAACATGGCAACAACTGATCACTTCTTGTCTGTTTTTCGCAGAAGAAGAAACGTATTCGCAACAGAGCCTCCCAAGAACGTCTGACTGTGTTGATTGACAAATTCACCGACGATCAAAAGGGAGCTGCTGCTGAGATGGGTATGCAGGCTCTGATGGATGTCCGGTGCATGAACCTTGTCAACCCTGTATGCGACTCGCTTGGTGAGATCTACCACCCCGCCTCCAGGGAATTCGTGATTCCGGGACGTGGAAGACTACCATTGAACGAGGAATCTGTGTTCTGCACTTTGGGTGTGCCTCGTGGACATATCAAAGTCCCGTACGAGGTCAATAATGAGATCGAGGAAGCGTTGTTCGCCCGTTTGTTTCCTGGATTGGAATCCATGCCGAACACGTCTGCACTGGCAGATTCGCTGCAGGCCATGACGACGCATGGAGATGTTTTCAAGATGAAGCTACTCATGTACCTCATCTCAGCTGTTTTCGCGCCGACCACTTCTCTTCGCCCAAGCAACAAATGCTTTCCCATCCTGGTGAATGATCCATCTTTACTACTTTATTTTCCTTCAATCTTTTTGGCTCCGATGTCATGTGTAAAGCTAATGACTGCCAGTGTTTTTGATGTTTTTTTCCGTTTGATTTCTGATGCGGCAAACCTTTTGCCCTAAAATTTTGTGTGGTGCAGGCGAATCTGAAAAATGTGAAGAACATGAACTGGTGTAAGTTTATTGCTGACTTCCTCCACGATGCATTCTCAAGCAAGATGTACCAAAAGGGTTGTCACTGCATTTAATGGTATTTTTTTACCAGTTCTTTCTGTGAACACTGTTTTTTAACACACTTTTTATTCATGCATGACAACCTGATCATAACAAGATGGCAACTGCCATAATGACAATATGGCAACTGTCATAATAACAATATGGCAACTGCCATCATATTAGCATGGCAATTGTTATCACACTACGATGGCAACTGCCATCTTAGCAACATGGCAATTGCCATCACACTATGATGGCAACTAGCACATACAGAAGGCAACTTCTTCCTTTTACTCCATTCTTTTCATGCACATCAACCTGATTATCATGGGAACATAGATTATCCTGTTTTTTTCCAACTACGAAGTACCCATGATGGCAACTGACATTTCTTTCTTTGTAAAATTGTTTTAAATCAGCTCATGTATGTCGAATGTCTTGATCTGTCCACCGTGGATTTCACTAGGGTAGGAGGCCCGCCGCCCACGCACAAGTTTGTTGTTTCTGCGTGGACTATCAACGCTGTCAACGCTGTGCTTTCCGCAGACAGGGTAACTGATACCCAATATGGAAAACTGCAGGTTAGTTTTGGTTTCTCTCTCCACACGGCATGCTTACAAATTTGACATGAGGCAACCGTCCCGTGGTTTATAAGGGATGACTACATTTTGTTATCCATAGCTGTCTGCGTATTGTATCCATGTTTCACTCCACATGGGAACTCTTTTCATCCGTGCTGAAACTTACCTACTATCTCTTACATCCTTGCTATTTCTTTTTGTTTTTCCTAGCTGATGGCCAAGCATGCTATAGACTACAGCGTGTTTGGGGGGCCTCAAAACTTTGGAAAGTGGATGGACGTGCACTCAGCTCCGTCTTGCCCTACTGAGGTAATCAAAATATCTACATCTATGGTTTGCCGTGGATTACTTGTTGATGTCGCGCAAGAGACTGCAATATGGGTGGTTGTTGATGCTTCTTGTTTTCGTGCACAGGCGAGGGCACCTATTGAGCATCTAATTGGGCAGTTTGCATCCGGAATGATCGGCTTGCTCGAGAAGTTGGTTGAGGGGTGGACGTCCCTCAGTGCCTCTAACAGCGACGCGGTTACAAGGCAGTTCACTTCATTTGTCCCAGAACATACACATCGGCCAACCGGTTGCCGTGGCCGATATGACTACAACAGTTCCCAAGAGCCCGGTGACACACAAGATGATGTAGATGGAGACGCTGGCCTCAGCAAGGATGACGATGATGACATGGATAATGTGCAACAGGACACCGATGACGATGAACATGCTGAAGTTCGCACAGGCGGTAACAAGGGCAAGGATGCAACAGATGTCCCCCCACCGGAGAAAGTGAAAGAACATACGGCTGCGAGAGGCGAGGGGGTGTTACCATCAAGGAGGGGGAGGGCTCCAGAGGATGTTGGGCAGGGTTCTCCTGGCAAGAGGTCTAGGACCGATACCGTAGCTGCCAAGAGGAGGTTCGACTTTTAATTTTAGTTTTTTGTTGTGTCTATTTTCTTGGAACAGTCTCATCCATTTCTTGCACTTGTTTTTTGTCAAGCGCGGCAATGAGTTTGTTGTCTGACAATTGCCACATTTTCCCCCCTCAATCTGTTACATGCAGTGAGACGACCGCTGGTGGACGAGCAGTTACGAAGAAACAGGCGCCAACGCCAACCCGTGTTTCTGCTCGCTTGAACAAAGGTGCCCCCATTGCCGGTGACACCCCTTCCACCAGGTCTTCTCCTCGTACGACGACGACCAACACCGGGGATCCTGTCGTGTTGCCAGACCTGAGGAAGCCAGTCAAGAAGTAGGTTTCTCCATGTGCTTTCATTTACATAGTGGTATTTTTTCTTGAATTTCCAATGCAACTGTTCAGCTTGTCACATGTTCTTCTGTTATCGTCCCCCACGCGGCAACTGCTGTTTTTCCAAATGATTTCTTCCTTCATTTTTTTTAGTTTATGGCAACTCCTATTGGTCTTTACATGGCAACTGGCATCTAGGCCAAATGGCAACTATTACTGTACCTAATGGCAACTGCCATCTTTATCGTTGGCTTTGTGAGCTCATCCCACACCTAGGTTTCAAATTGCATTCCTGACAGATCAGACATTTCTATCATTCTTCAAATTGGCTAACATGGCAACTGCTGCTGGATGGCAACTGCTAACTATGACACTTGGCAACTCATGTTCCCATTACATGGCAACTACCAGCTTTTCCACTTGTTTTTCATTCTTTTAAGATTTCTACCATTGCAAACATATTTTTGTTCATTTTTGATACCTTTTTCATGTGATTTTTTTTTCTTTGCAGGGTGAAGAAGACTACTACGCGCGGGGCCAAGCATATCAGTAAGGACCCGCTCGAACGCCTACATTCAAAGTTGTCAACGGGGGGCAACTCAGATGTACATGAGGCACCAGGCGACAATACTGCTGCTGCACCGTTGACCGCTACCACCAACTCTGATGCAAGTGGCCGACCATCTCCGCCGGCTGCAGATGTCCAGGCTAGAACAACAGGCATCCCGAACATCGGGGAGTGACGAGTCGGTATCTACCAGGGCAGCTGAAATATTTCCAACTCTTCTGGCAATGAAGGATGCTGCTGTGAGCCATGCCACCCCATCAGCAAGCGTTGAAGTGGACGCTCCCGAGATGAACCTAGGCAAGGAAGATTCCCGCTCTTCTGACACTGAATCCAAGCGCGTGCGTGGTGGCACACGTGTGTCCACGACAGAAGCGGCTGAGGCGGCAGTTCACAAGGATATGCCATCTACAGGTGAGAGTCCTGGCACAACAGCTCCAGCCCCTGTCGGTGCAGATACTGCTAAGGCGACCGTGCCGCGTGCTGGTCTTCCACCTAGGCGTCGTAGCCCCCGCAAGCAACCAACAGTCATACCCAACGCACCGACTGTAGCTAGGAGTAGGAGAGACGAGTCTGGTTATGTTCCTGCATCCACACTGTTCCTGCCACCTGCCAAAAGCAATGTGATGGAGAAACCGCAAGACTGGAGCACAACTGATGCAGGTGTCAAGCCGGGCACGAGTGACGCAGGTGAACGGCCGGAGCAGACTGCACCTTTACCCGCAGTGGAAATCCCCAGCATAAATCTGCGCACTTCCAGGCTCCCAGTCAATGTTGGTGTCCCCTACAGCCCAAACAAGAAGATTGTCATGAAAGCAGCGGCTGATACCGCTGACAACACGCCCCGCCCTGCAAATAAGCCCGATCATTCTGTAGCGGCCGATTCAGATATGTTTGTCGATCTTTCACCCTTGGATTCTGCCCCGCAAATCGTTCGTGGTCTGGCCAGTAGGAATGAGAGGCACCCAATGGCATTTACCCCACCGAGCTTCAGCCTTGGCATTAGTCAGGATCAACCGGTGGTGCAAGATCCTTTGCCAGTTGCCTTTTCTTTCCCAGGAGGCATGCCCGCAATGATGGCGCAGCCAATGGTCGAGGGCAGGAAGGCTGTCAAGTTCGCGGAGCCGATTGTGCAAGGTACACTTGTCATGTCCTTATGATTTTCTTGTATACATCTTTGTAGTTTGACTTTTGTCCCAATCATATTTTTTGGGTGTTCTCACTTGTGATGGCAACTGACATGTGATGACATGGCAACTGGATTTGATGCACCATGTCACCTACATTTTTTTTGCTGCCATGCTGCATTTGACATTTGGGCAACCACGTGGCAATTGAAGTTGATTCAACATGGCAACTGTATTTGCTGTCACATGGCAAATATAGTTCATTACACATGGCAACTGGATTTGCCACACCATGTCACCTGCATTTTTTTGTTACCATGCTGATTTTTTCTATACGGCAATCACATGGCAAGTGGAGTTGACACAACATGGCAACTGTAGTTGCTATGACATGGCAACTACAATCCATCTAGATGGTAACTACATCGCAACTACATGGCAACTGTAGTTGCCATGACATGGCCACTATAGTTGGACCACACATGGCAACTGCCCCACTTTTTCTACCTACATCTCCTCACAATCCATCTGTTTTCTGATTTTCTAGGTATCCTAACACACTTTTTATTTTTTAAATCATTGCAGGCACCCCTGAGGAGATTTCACCATCACTTGACGAAGCTTACCGCAAGATTGAGGAGGCAGCATTGCAGAGGAGGACCTCACGAGGGCAAGGGCAATCAAGTTCCAACGTGCCTGCAGATACGACATATGAGGATACCATTAGGAGTGCCACCCCTGGTTCTGTGAGGCAGCAGAGGGTAGTTCACCCACCTCCCGCGGAAGACTACGAGCCCGAATTCAGGGCCACTAAGGAACAGACCTAGCTGTACGATATCATCAAGCGGTTTGGAAATGCGAGGGCCAGCAGCAAGCACATGAAGGAGCTGAAAGCGTAAATGACCACACCCCATAATCTCTCATTTTGCTTTGCTCCTTTTTTACCATTCATCTTCTTCGTACTTTCTATACATGATCCGCTTACGTTTTAGTTCTTTCATATATTTTTTACTTAGTAGGCATGATTCTTCCATGTTATGTTGTTTTCATACAACTCATGTTTGGACAGAACCAAAGTCATTCAATGCGGAGCGACGTACGTCGACCTGGGTGATCTTGCCGAGTCCGTGAGGCCAAACGGTAAAATGTCGATGAATGTAGTTGCATGCGGGATCGACTACATCAACAATCACATCGATGTGTGTGCCGACAAGATAATCATGCATTACAGTGTGACCTGCAAAATATGGGATGGTGACTTCCACCACAAAATCCTGAGGAAGAATTTTGCTCAACACGGTGAATTCAAGCTCACACTAAAGAAATATGTGAGTACTCCTTCCCTGTCTGCACTGTTCTTTCACATGGTGTGGTTTTTTGCCATCTTCTGCACTTGTGATTATGTGGCAGATGTTTTCATGTGGCAAGAGCTGCCGTGCACATTGACATCTTTGATTTTTTCATCCCGTGAGAACTATGTGGCAACTTGATAGTAAAATACACGACACGTTTTGTTCATACATGGATGGCAATTTTCTTTCAACTACCCCCACCCATAACCAAACATTCTATGTGATTCTATTTTTTTGTCCCTCTGATGTTCTTTTTGTGTAGTCTGCTTCTCATTTATTCACTTTCAAATGCAGGTCATGTTCCCCATGTTCCAGGATCTTGCACCACATGACACACACGACAAGTGTGGTCACCACTATGCGATCTGTCTTGACCTAAAGAACCAACGTTTTGAGGTGCTTGATTCAATCCGTTCGGAAGCTGATTCAGACCTTACTACGCATGCCGAATTCTTCATCAACAACCTCAAAGAGACATGGAACCGTCACTACGAACATTCAACAGTTCAGATCAGACATTTCCCGACTGAGTATGTGGCGACTGTGAAGCAAGGGAACACGTAATTTCTTAACCCCCTCCTTCATGTGCCGTTTACATCAATGCAACCCCTCTTTTTGTTGTCACATCTGAATTGAAGTCCATCTTTGCTACGTCTGTCCTTTTTGCGTGTTCATCTGAATCTTTTTCTCGTGCAGGATGGACTGTGGCTTTCACGCGCTGGAATACTTTGCAAAGTGGGAAGGCAGAGTTGTCCCCGCTATCACAGCTGCAACGGTCGTTGAGCTCCGGAAAATCCACACATGGAACTGGTTGACGAATGAAGATTTCAACAAGCGGTCCGGAGTACGCGAGTTCGTGGAGGAAGTTGTCAAGAAAATCAGCAAGAAGTACAAGTGATCACGTGGTGTTACACACCGGACGCATACCTTACATTCTGTTGCTGAGGAATGTAAGGTACTATCTCTTTTGTTATCGTCGAAAACTATGTTTGTGTGCTATGTTACGACTGCAACCCCGCGTAGCCTACTATGTAGTGGTGGTGTGTGAGCGACATTTGAGTAGTTTCTGTAATATATGTGTGGACGTGAACCTATTTTAGGCGTTAATGCACATATGTTTTTATGTTTATCATTATTACAATGGTTTCATCGTTTATAGCACTGGTTTGCTGTTTCGATTGCGTCTATGATGTTTTAAAACAGATGGCAAATGTAGTTCAACATACATGGGTAGTGAAAGTCATCGTCGTTTTTCATTTTGTCTGTTTTGCTTCTTCTTTTTAATCGCTAAGTGCACCGGCTAGCATGGGGTTGGTTGATCATGTAGCCACAACCTTGGCTGCGGTTTATGCACGTTACGCCTTTTCCAACTTGTTTCCCATACATTGCCCACAACACACTATGTTTCTCTAAACCGCGTCGTATTTGTCATGGAAATATATGTCATGCAGAGTCATTTCAAATACCATGGCATATTTTCAGTACAGCTAACATGGCAGATGCAATACAAACAACATGGCAGATCCAGCATAATTAACATGGCAGATACAGTACAACCAACATGGCAGATCCAGTACAACTAAAATGGCAGATCCAGTACAACTAGCATGGCATATTTAGTATAAAATAGCATGGCATATATTTAGTATAAAATAGCATGGCAGACTAACTACACATAACATGGCAGCTTAACTACACATAACATGGCAGATTAAGTACCCATAACATAGCAACTGCATTTATCCACTCAATGAATTTTCCTTCCACTTCTGATGCCCCTTGTCGGTGTCAAAACCGGCGGATCTCGGGTAGGGGGTCCCGAACTGTGCGTCTAGGCGGATGGTAACAGGAGACAAGGGACACGAAGTTTTTACCCAGGTTTGGGCCCTCTCGATAGAGGTAAAACCCTACTCCTGCTTGATTGATATTTGATGATATGGGTAGTACAAGAGTGGATCTACCACAAGATCAAGGAGGCTAAACCCTAGAAGCTAGCCTATGGTATGATTGTTGTAATGGTCGTCCGTCCTACGGACTAAAGCCCTCCGGTTTATATAGACACCGGAGAGGGCTAGGGTTACTCAGAGTCGGTTACAATGGTAGGAGATCTACATATCCGTATTGCCAAGCTTGCCTTCCACGCCAAGGAAAGTCCCATCCGGACACGGGACGGAGTCTTCAATCTTGTATCTTCGTAGTCTTGGAGTCCGGCTGACGATGATAGTCCGGCTGTCCGGACACCCCCTAGTCCAGGACTCCCTCAGTAGCCCCTGAACCAGGCTTCAATGACGATGAGTCCGGCGCGCATATTGTTCGGCATTGCAAGGCGGGTTCCTCCTCCGAATAATTCATAGAAGATTGTGAACACCAGGATAGTGTCCGGCTCTGCAAAATAAATTCCACATTCCATCGTAGAGAGAATAATATGTACACAAGTTCAATCTGCTGACGTATTTCGTGGCCTAACGTCACGCCACTACCAAGCCTTTACTTGAATCGTTTTTTTATTATACCACCTCAGCGCGTTTAGCGAAGCGGTTTCCTTGGCACGTCTTGTCGAAGCAGAGATCGTGTTCCCCTAATTCCGGGATTCTCATCAATACGGACGTGGGTAACCCAACCGCGCCCGTCGCCACGCCCCCTCTATCGAAGGCGAGTCCCGAACGGTCACGGAGACAACTCTTGGTATTCTTCCTCTTTATAACAGGACCAAGGCTCGTTTCTTTTCTTCAATCCTCCATCGAATCTTCTCCTTGCCCCGAGTTCCAACACCCAGAGCCCCAGATTCGAGCGCCTCGGACCTTCAACAATGTCTGGCTCTGACCTCCAGGGCCGGTGGATGCCCTCCTCCGTCACGGGGGAGGACGTGCTAAAGCCGCGAGAGGCCAAGTACCTGTCTTACTAGATTTCGCACAGGTTGCCCGCCGAAGGGCAGGCCATCCCCACCCCTGAGCCCGGCGAGTACGTCGTCTTTGTGTCCCACCTCCGTCGGGGTTTAGGCTTCCTGATGGATCCTTTTGTGAGAGGGCTCATGTTTTACTATGGGTTGGAATTCCACGACTTGGCTCCGGAGTCCATCCTCCATATCTCCGCATTTATCGTCGTCTACGAAGCCTTCCTCCGCGTCACCCCCCACTTCGGCCTATGGCTGAAGACCTTCAATGTGGAGCCGAAGATGATCGGGGGGCGTCAAGCAGAGTGCAGCGGGGCGGCCGTAAGCAGGAGGGCCGATGCCCCGTGGCCCGAGGGCTCCTTCCAAGAGGAGCTTGGCTTGTGGCAGCAGGAGTGGTTCTATATCACCGCTCCAAAGGGCAGTAGGCAGAAGCCGCCGCCCTTATTCCGCTCGGGACCTCCACGACGGTTGACGTCGTGGGTCAACCAAGGGCTCAACTGGGGGCCGTCAAAAGACGTGCCCCTATTGCAGCGCCGGATTCGAGACCTCTAGGCAAGGGAGATCGATATGGTCGTAGTGATGCAGGTTATGCTGATTAGGCGTCTCCTGCCCTGCAAGCGCCGTCCTCTCCGGCTATGGGAGTTCAATCCGGAGGGACCACGGATTCTCCAACACTTTATGGGTACGACACCCGTGGAGATGTACGAGTTGTTCTTCGGATCACAGGCAGTGTGTCCGGAATTGACCGAGGACGCCGGCCTAAGCTGCAATCGCCCGGATACTCAAGTAAGTAGCTCAGTGTTCGGAAGTACCATTTGCTTGCCTTTCTACAATTCGCCTTTTAACCCGTTATCCTTCAATAGGAGTGGATAGCGCAAGCAAAGCTGATACGGTGTCCGGCCTCCCTCCCAGAGACCGCGCCGGATCCCGTGCTGGTCAAGATGCTAGAGGTTGCGCCTTCAGAAGAAAGCGAAGGGGAAAGTAGAGGAGCTACTGCCTCGTCCAAGGAGGCTCTTGAAAGGGGGGGTCAAGAATCCCACCCTCCAGGGGGAGAAGAGGACCGCCTCCGAAGACCCGGAGGCCAAAGCCCCTAAGCGGGGG
The DNA here is from genome assembly GCF_018294505.1 of Triticum aestivum. Taxonomy (NCBI): domain Eukaryota; kingdom Viridiplantae; phylum Streptophyta; class Magnoliopsida; order Poales; family Poaceae; genus Triticum; species Triticum aestivum. Next base: position 205,208,867 of record NC_057801.1, on the reverse strand, counting down.
AAGAAATCTTCGCCAGAGGGTCCTGCGTCCGGGGAGGCCCCGGCCGCACAGTCTCCCTTAAAGGATCAGCCCTCCAGCGAGCCGTAAGTAGAAAAAAGAGAGCTCGGTAATAAGAGAAATCCCTATTTGTGCTTTTGAGGATAACCGGAATTTTTACCTTGTAGTTCGGATCTCCGACCTTCTCAGATGAGCTCGTCTTCGGGGGACCTTCGTCCGAAGATGGTGGAGAGCGAGACGCCTCCGTCTGCTGCGCCGTCGGATAGGGCGGACGAGCCTGAAGTGTCATCATGGAGGGTATCCCCGAGCCCGGCAGAGCCGAAGAGTTCGGCGCCGACTAGTGTTCGGTCGGGGGAGCTGAGGGATCTGCTTGAGAGGGCGTCCGTCTCAGAAGATCACCGTGCATTGATGAGCATGGTGATTGGAAGGATTTCGTCCGCCGAAAGCGGATTGCATAATGCCGTCAGAAGTTTGCTGGCGGGGTTTGAGGTATGTAAAAATGACACCCCTTTTTGACAGTTTTGCACATAAGGTGCGCCCTGTATAGATAGTAGCCCCTGAGACTCGGTAGGTTGTCGAAAGCGACAACGTGCCGAGGATCAAAATCGCAGGTATTGAGTGTCGCCTTTCCTATGCAGGTGGCGGATAGTCCGGGGGCTAGCCGGACTGATGGAGTTGCTGAATTAAAGCGGCAACTCGATGTTGCGGATGCGGACATTGCGCTAATCAACAAGCGACTTGACGAGTCGCAAGGTAAGTTGTTTCTCTGCAGTCACCTATTAAGGGAGCCAAAGCCCACCTCTTACAATATTTATGCTTGATGCAGATGGTGTTGCTGCTGTGGAGAACCTTCGGGCAGAACTTGCTCAAGCCAAGGAGCAAGCCAGAAGGAGTGATGCGACTGCCTCGAGGGTGGTCGAAGAGTTAGAAGCCGAAAGGGCTGCACACTGCCGAAGCAGGGAAGAGATGGCCGAACTGGCCGTTAAATTGAAGGATGCTACCGACCGCAATGAGGCTCTTGAAAAGGAGCGCCTATCGGAGCGAGAAGACCTGGGGAAGGCCACCTCCGAAGCCAAGGATGCCCGTTCTACAATGCGGGCGATAAAGGAGGAGCTGCGTCAGGCCGGAGACATTGTGGCTGGCAAGCCTTTTCTGCTGCGCCGCAGGTTTACGGATCCAAAGTATGCCCAGCTTGGCCAGCTGTGGGGTCCGGAGGATCCATATATGGACTTAGCGGCGAGTGCGGCGGATGCCGTTGTGCACTTCCGAAGTCAGAAGGATCACAAGACGGAAGAGCTGTTTTGGTCTCAATTCCATAGTCCGGATCATTCACTTCCGCTGACCGATCGGTTGGCCGAATGGGCTGAGCTGAATAGGTTGTCCGGACTTGCCGTGACGGATATCGTGACTCATGTCTGGCCGGATAGGCCCAAGCCGAAGAGCTATTTTGGCTTATTGCAGCAATTTCTTGGGGCGGTGCCGCATATCAAGGCGATGAAGCAGTCGGCCTGCATAGAGGGTGCACGGATGGCGCTCGCTCGTGTGAAGACACATTAGATGGAGATGGATGCCACCGCTATTGCGACCCAGGGTTCGGACGATAGCCGGTTACCCGCCGAGCACTATTTTGGGGAAGTTCTGCGTGGTGCTCGTGTAATAGAGTCGCAGTGCTCGAAAAATGTCACGTTCGAATGAACGTTTAATTTTATAAAACAATGTTTATGATGTAGGCGCTTTTTGTACTTGTGCGTTCAAGTATTGAAATATCTCCTGTGCGGCCGTTTATGTATACGTATGTATAACCTGAAAGAAGGCAGTTGTCGGCTTCAGCCCCCACGCACAAGGTGCGGGGGTGTTCGCAAAAATAGCGCATTTTCACACTTAATCCGACGTCTCGATCCTGTTAAGGAGGTGGTAGCGTAGCAAACGAGGCAACCGGACTATAATGCTTTATTACTTTCACTTAGCCATTGGAGTTCGAGGGTGGGGCTAAGATATAGCCCCTGGGGGCACCGCGCTCTCCGAATTCGAGGCGCGTATGTGCCTGACTGGGAAACGGTCCTTCGTCAAAGCGGAGGAATTCTAAACATTCCAGTGGTCGATCGAGTGGTTGACCAGTCTCTCACTGTATCATGACAGTCAGTTTTCGGCTTTCTCTACTGAGGTGCTCGCCCAGCCGAACTGGGGCACAATCGCAGTAGTTCTCCTGGTGCCGCGTTAGCCGATGATACGGAACGTAAGGCAGCAAAACACAGGAGCCGGGCAAACCCAACATTTGGCCAAAGACATGATTCGGAGCTGATGCATATAAGGCCTAACTCGAGACGCCGAACACTCCCTAAGGTGTTCGGTCTTTATAATAATGGGCAAAACAATGCCCTGAGCCCCTAGTGTCCAGGTATAGGCGAGGTCCTCTGACGCGGCCGATGCCAAAACGTTAGTCTCCACTCTGGTTATAATGAGAAACCAGGGGACTATAGCAACAAGAGACAGTAAAAAAAGGTTTACGCAGGGTCTTAATCTGAAAAGAATCCTTGCAACGGGTCCCTACTGCATGTCTGCGCCTGTGTCTCCGTTGTGCCGTTATCCTGGACGGGTGTGCATGTTGTTCATCTATAAAAAGAGAGGAACTTAGTTTGAAAGGAAATCGTGCGAAAAAAGTGCATAAAAATATTAATAAATAAATGAAGCTGAGTCTATATTAGCTCATTATTGCTTATATGCACAGCCCCTTGTGAAGGGGTGTGCGGCTAGGGAGCCCCTAGCTTATTTATGCCGGACTCGTCTAGCCGTGTCCGGGGTCTTTGAATGACCCTCTTAATGAAATGATGCCACGTGGACCGGGCATTTTAAGTGTAAGAGACGCGTAATGCGGTATTGCGTTAAAGCGGACAAAAGCTTCACGTCCCAATAGTCCTTGATAGCTACTTTTGAATGGGGTGACATGAAAGATTAGCTTTTCGCGTCGGAAGGTTTCCGGTGACCCGAACACAACTTCTAGTAGTAAGGAGCCTGTGCACTTGGCGTAAGGGCCTGGCGTCACTCCTTTAAAGGAAGTGCGGCTATGTCGAATTTTAGTAAGGTCTATCCCCAACTTGCGGATTGTGTTCGGATATAGCAGGTTTAAATCGCTGCCGCCGTCCATCAGGACTTGTGTAAATTGTAGTCCGTCGATTATAGGATCCAATATCAGAGCAGTCCATCCTGCATTTCGAACACTCCTGGAATGATCCAGGTGGTCAAAAGTGATTGGTTTTGACATCCAATCTCGAGGTTCCGCTAGGGTGGACCGTGCGACACCTGTCTTAGCGGGTGCCGCATTGTTTTTCCGTACTATCACATGAAGTGAGTTTACTGCTTTGACTTCTTGTGGGAAAGTCTTTTGTTTTCCGGTGCTCTGCTGGTGGGGTTCGTCATCGTCCTCGCTTGGTGCGTCGAGCCCCTTGTGTTCGGCGTTGAGTCAGCCGGACTGTTTTAAAACCCAACAGTCTCAGTGGGTGTGGTTTGCAGGCCTTCCGGGGGTACTGTGGATTTGACATATCCGATCCAAAATTTTGTTTAAGTGGGATAGCTCATCACTATTGTCCTTAAGAGGTAGTGTTTTGTTGTTTGGCCGCGAGCTTTTGAATCCAGCGTTGACCGCCGTGTTCTTTGGGCTTTTTTCTTTATTCCGGCGCTGATCCTTTCTGCGCCGTGATTTTCCATTTCCATCTCTGATCTCGGATGTACTTGGGTCGTTGGTGCTGCATCTTGCTAGCCAGCTGTCTTCCCCCGCGCAAAAGCGGGTCATGAGGCTTGTTAGCGCGGCCATTGTCCTCGGCTTCTCTTGGCCGAGGTGTCTAGCGAGCCATTCGTCTCGGACGTTGTGTTTGAAAGCTGCTAAGGCTTCGGCGTCCGGACAGTCGACTATTTGGTTCTTTTTAGTAAGGAACCTGTTCCAGAATTTGCGCGCTGACTCTCCGGGCTGTTGAGTTATATGACTTAGATCGTCTGCATCCGGAGGGCGGACATAAGTCCCTTGAAAATTTGCTCTAAACGCGTCCTCAAGCTCTTCCCAACTTCCAACCGTGTTTTCTGGGAGGCTTTTGAGCCAATGATGAGCTGGCCCTTTAAGCTTGAGGGGTAGATATTTTATGGCGTGGAGATCATCTCCTCTAGCCATGTGTATGTGTAGTATATAATCCTCTATCCAGACTCCAGGGTCTGTTGTTCCGTCGTAAGCCTCTATGTTTATGGGTTTAAACCCTGCTGGAAATTCATGATCCAGCACCTCATTGGTGAAACATAGTGGGTGTGCGGCGCCCCTGTATTTCGGTGTGCCGCTGTTTTCGAACACTTGGCGTGTTGTGTTGCTTCCTGGGGCCCTCTGTTTTGGCCCATAAATGGTCCTGGCTGGGCCGTCTGTTTTCCCAGGATCATGAGTTGGCTTGTGTGCGGCGCCACTTGTGGTTTTTGGCCTGTCATCTGGTCATCTATCCGGTCAGGCGGCTTCTTTAATTTTTGACTGTGGTGGCTCTATGGCTTCCTTGTCAAATTCTGGCAGCAGCTTGCGCTTCGGGTAGCTCTTTGATTGATGGCCATTGCCGTATTTGTCTGCGGTTTTGAGCACTTTGCTCCACCTCATTCTGAGTATGTCTTCCGCTGTTTTGAGCTTCCGTTTTTCCTTCTTCAAACTTCTTGCAGTGGCGACGAGTCTTTTGTGAAGGCTCTTATTCTCCGGTGGTGTGTCCGGCGTGAGGTCGTCTGGACTGTTGGTTTCGCCGGGCATGGATTGATTATCCGATTCGTCCTGTTCGGACGGTTTCTTAGTTGCATGTTCGTCGTCCACTGGTTTGCCCTGCTCTATTGCTGGGTCATTAGGAGCGCTGTTTTTGCCGAGGCGGGACTTAGGGCGGCGTTTGCGTCGCCGTTTTGGTTGTTTGTCGGCGGGATTATCCTTTGCCGTATCCCGTTGGTCCTCGTTATCGCTTCCTTTTGGGGTGTCCACCATATATACATCACGTGTTGGGGTGGCCTTCCAGTGCTCGGTGAGCGCTGGTTCTTGATCGTCTCCGGCATCGTCGTCCATACCATCGATGTCTTCGGAGTCGTAGTCTAGCATGTCGGTTAGATCATCGACAGTTGCTACCAAGTGGGTGGTGGGTGGGCTTTGAATTTCTTCGTCGTCCGCATCCCAACCATCCTGGCCATAGTCCGGCCAGGGCTCTCCGGATAGCGAGAGGTGCTTTAGCGAATTTAGGATGTCGCCAAAGGGTGAGTGCTGAAAGATGTCCGCAACGGTGAACTCCATGATCGGCGCCCAATCGGATTCGATTGGCAGGGGCGCAGGAGGTTCGGAGTCCAACAGGGAGTCCGGCACCTCGGAGTCACGAGCTTTATAAGGGACGAGGTCAGTGTTCGGCTCCATCGCCGTAGAAGTTGCAGCTCCCGAGGCGGTGTCTAGCAACCCGTCCTCGATCTGCGCGATCGGCTCCGAATTATGGATCGGAGCGGATTCGTGTGCGGCCTCCAAGGTACTGTCCGGTGGCAGAGTTAGATCGTGCCCATCGTGACAGTGCGGCACGCTCGGTTGCGGATCGGATCCATCGAAGATCAAGTCTCCGCGGATATCCGCCGTGAAGTTTAGGCTTCCAAATCTAACCTGACGGCCAGGGGCGTAGCTTTCGATCTGCTCCAGATGGCCAAGTGAATTGGTCTGCAGTGCGAAGCCGCCGAATATGAAGATCTGTCCGGGGAGAAAAGTCTCACCCTGGACGGCGTTGTTGTTAATTGAAGAAGCCATCAAGCCTATCGGTGACGACACAGAGGAACTCTCAATGAAAGCACCAATGTCGGTGTCAAAACCGGCGGATCTCGGGTAGGGGGTCCCGAACTGTGCGTCTAGGCGGATGGTAACAGGAGACAAGGGACACGAAGTTTTTACCCAGGTTCAGGCCCTCTCGATGGAGGTAAAACCCTACTCCTGCTTGATTGATATTTGATGATATGGGTAGTACAAGAGTGGATCTACCACGAGATCAAGGAGGCTAAACCCTAGAAGCTAGCCTATGGTATGATTGTTGTAATGGTCGTCTGTCCTATGGACTAAAGCCCTCCAGTTTATATAGACACCGGAGAGGGCTAGGGTTACTCGGAGTCGGTTACAATGGTAGGAGATCTACATATCCGTATTGCCAAGCTTGCCTTCCACGCCAAGGAAAGTCCCATCCGGACACGGGACGGAGTCTTCAATCTTGTATCTTCGTAGTCTTGGAGTCCGGCTGACGATGATAGTCCGGCTGTCCGGACACCCCCTAGTCCAGGACTCCCTACACATAACATGGCAGATTAAGTACCCATAACATAGCAACTGCATTTATCCACTCAATGAATTTTCCTTCCACTTCTGATGCCCCTCAAGAGTCATTCTCCCAATTTAAAAAAAATCTCATCATCTAGGGTACAAAACAAAATGTCCACAAGGACCATGTCACATCGCCCCAATTTCTGCTCATGGATTGCCCGCCCCTTTCTTCGTTTTCTTGTGTTTTGCTTGAATCTCCAATCCTGACTTGTACCTTATCTCTCTTGGACGACCCTTTGTGATGGAACGGGGTGGGTTCCTGACCTGGGTTTGTGTGCTTGCTGTTCCAGATCCTATCTTCGAGTTTTCAGATGATGGCCCCATCGATGAAGGCACACTTGATGTGCGGGGGAACCGGTGTAAGGCTTCCTTAGCTTTCTTCTTCTTGATCTCATCAAGCTCTCTTTTCAGTGCCTTCCTGTGTTTTTCTGCGACTCTCGCTGTCTCATCACTCTTGCACGCTTCATCAATTAGCTCAGCATAGTTCTTTGTCAGCACAACGTGCCTCACGGCTTCCATGGTTGACTCAGGTCTCTCGTCATGAACAGCCAGAACCGCGTGTGTTGTCTGCGGCACCAACGCGTCATCAGCGTCCCAAGTCCATCGCCGCCTTATGAAATGGCGGGGCATCCGTGTCACAGCGTTCATGTCCATTACTTTTAGTATGTGACAACACACAATGCCGTCCCGTTCGAACTTGCAACATTGGCAGTAGTATTCGCCTTGCTCGATCGAGGCTTTCACGAAGTAGTTCCTTCCTTTGTCCGGGTCTTCAGGTTCTGAATCCGACATGCCCAAAATAGAACACACCTTGAACGTATGTTCGTCCACCTAGAAAGCCGTGAACATGCTGGCACGCTTTATTTCTTCCTGGAATCTGCAAGTTTTGTGTGTTTTCTGTTAATCTATCGTGCGATCTTTTTTTGTAGCACGTTATGTTGTCATGGAAATAGAAATAGATTTTTGTTTGAATATGGCAAACATAGTATACTGAACATGGCAAACATAGTACACTGAACATGGCAAACATAGTACACAGAACATGGCAACTGCAGTAAACTAGACAAGGCAAGTGCATTCCATTTTCAACTGACCGTTGTCATTTCCACACCAACATTCCTCACTGGAAGCCATTTGCATAAAACATGGCAACTGAATTTTTATTGAACATGGCATCTACATTTGAGTAAATATGGCAATTGCATTTTTCAACAAACATGGGAGTTTGCTTTTTTAGTAAACATGGCTGTCGGTGTCAAAACTGGCGGATCTCGGGTAGGGGGTCCAGAACTGTGCGTCTAGGCGGATGGTAACAGGAGACAAGGGACACGATGTTTTTACCCAGGTTCGGGCCCTCTCGATGGAGGTAAAACCCTACTCCTGCTTGATTGATATTGATGATATGGGTAGTACAAGAGTGGATCTACCACGAGATCAAGGAGGCTAAACCCTAGAAGCTAGCCTATGGTATGATTGTTGTTCGTCCTATGGACTAAAACCCTCTGGTTTATATAGACACCGGAGAGGGCTAGGGTTACACAGAGTCGGTTACAATGGTAGGAGATCTACATATCCGTATTGCCAAGCTTGCCTTCCACGCCAAGGAAAGTCCCATCCGGACACGGGACGAAGTCTTCAATCTTGTATCTTCATAGTCTTGGAGTCCGGCCAATGATGATAGTTCGGCTATCCGGACACCCCCTAGTCCAGGACTCCCTCAGTAGCCCCCGAACCAGGCTTCAATGACGATAAGTCCGGCGCGTATATTGTCTTCGGCGTTGCAAGGCAGGTTCTCCTCCAAATTCCACGTGCTTGCCGAATAGTGTCCGGCTTCCTCATAAATGTTGCGCTCCTTGGCTTCCACATCCAATAATGGCCCTCTTCCACGTGTCGTATGAATGCGAAAAGCCAGGGTATTTTTGCGTTTTACCCCCTAGCTGCGCGAATAAGCTGCTTATAAGAGAGGCAAGGATCTAGATCCGAATCACACCATCCTCCTTCCGCGAGTACTCATCGAAGCGCCTCTGACAAAAATCCACTCCATCATGGACAGTCGACGCGGCTCCTCCTCTCGCGCTCCCAGCCCTCAGCCAGGAGATTGGAGGAGATGTTCAGTCCCGCACAGCGAGCTGGTGACGCTCCAAGAAGAGGGATACCTTCCCCCAGCCTTCATGGTTCCGGTTCGAGCCGGACTGGCCACCTACAAAGGTGGAAAGCAGGCGGAGAGCACCCCCAATCCCTCCAAAGGAGAGCGGGTATGCTTCGTCCCTTATCTAATAAGGGGACTCGGATTTCCCATACATCCGTTTCTCCGGGGCCTCCTGGAGTTCCATGGGCTCCAGCTTCACCACCTTACACATGCCTCCATCTTGCACATCGCGGGCTTTGTAGCCCTTTGCGAGCTGTTCTTGGGCATCGAGGCCCATTTTGCGCTGTGGAAGAGATTGTTTTGCCTCGTACCCCGTTCTCACAAGGGGTCGATATATCAAGTGGGCGGAGCCGAAGTATGGCGCATCCCCGGGACCAGATATCTATCCGGAACCCCAAAGAAGGCGTCCGAAGACTGGCCTTCAGAATGGTTTTATATGGAAGACGCCCCGCTGCCGGACCCAGTTTGGATCGGCCTCCCGGAGTTCAGCAACGCTCCTCTGAAGAAACGCCTGAGTTGGCGCCCGCGGAGCCCTCAACAGGAGAATGATAGGAGCGTCCAATATCTGATGGGCCGGATAAAGTTACAGGCTCATTCCGGATTGACCATGATTGGAGTCATGGCCACGTGCATCATGCGAGGGGTGCAGCCGCTCCAATATAGGGGCCACCCCATGTGGGATTTCAACGGGGAGAATGACACCACCCGTCATGGCCGCAAGGGGCCGGGATCGGTTGCCGATCTGGTGAAGATCCTGTCCGGTTTGTACAAGGGGGAGAAAGAGGACTTCCTTCGCGCGAGTCCATTGAATGGATTCTCCATGAATAACCCTTGGAGCTGGGTAAGCGGGCGTTTATCTATCCGATCCGTATTTCCAAAGTTACGTGTCTTACTTTGTGATTTCGACGCAGGAACTGCGCCGGGATGTAGAGGGCATACACAGCCTGACTCCACAACCCGAGGATCCGTGACGATCCCTTGATACGGCCTCCGAAGAGGATCCGGACATAGAGGTGGAGCTGATCGATGGGGTGTTCCACCAACTTAGCATGGACAATGCTTTGGTCGCCATTACGGCTGACTACCCCGGTTTATCTCCGGCTTCCCAGGTAACTATGACCGGAGTCCTGACACCCTTACTCATCCATGCTTATTTTTGACAACCGTATACCACCGGTGCTCCGCAGGAGGTGCCTTCAGGGCTGGAAGCCGAAGCCGCGGCGGCTGACCAACAAGGGTCAGTTCGGCCCAGCAGGCGGAAGAGGAGTGCGGCGCGAATCGAAACGTCGCCGCAACGGTATGACGCACCACCGTGTTTAAAGGAAAGATTCCTAGGAGGTGTATTAACGCTCATGATTTTTCCAGGAGAAAGAGCGCTCGCCGGACTGTGTCCGGAGAGGTTGCCAGTCAAGCCTCCGCTAGCCAGGCTCCAACGCCTGGTCCGGAGGGGGAGGCGAACATAAGGCATGAGCCGGATGCTCCTCCAACGGAGGATGCCGATAGGCTGTCCGCCACCAGGTCTGAGGTGGAGAGCGCCATGAATCATAGGCGCCGCCGGTTCTTCGTGACACATGTTTCTCCCCGGAGGCATTGAATGCCTTTAACGCGGGAGACGCGCACCTCTGTGCCGCTCGAGATGGTCTAACCAGAGCCACGGAGCAGTATGTGAAAGAAATACGGGTGAGGAATTTTAATAGTTATATATGCCAGTAGCCCCCAAGACTTAAAATGGTTAGAATAACTGATTTAAGGATCATTTGTCATGCAGGACCTTACGGAGAAGAATGCCCACCTGTCCCAGGAGCTTCAAGGGTGCAAGGCCCAACTTGAGGCCGCACTAGCCACCGTAGGGGGAGCCACAGAGACCCCCTCTGGTAATACGTACTTTCGAAAAGATAAGTGGTTAATGAAGTGCGGCGTGCGCATAAGTCTGACAATAATATTGCAGATGGTGCTGGACTTAATCTGGACAAGCAACAGTTACTGCGCCAGCTGAAGGCCGGCGAGAGGGTGCTTATGAAGGTGCAGCAGGAGAGGAACAAACTCCAAGATGCCAACACCCAGCTGGGCGAAGAACTAAAAGGTGTTCGGGTCTAGCTGTCTGGCTACGTGAAGGAGAATCAGCGGCTTCGTCGCGGCATTTACAGTAAGTGCTTGAGCAAACTCTTTTGAAAAGAAGAGTTCGACGAGGGAGTTGATTGACAGAAATGTGTCTGTAGGTGTGCTCACAGGTCGTCCTGCAGAGGAAATGCCCGGTTCAACGGGTGATCTGCTTCCCGAGCTGCTGCAGCTGCACAAACGTGTTCGGCAGGCGATGAGCGGTGTCGCCCAGGTCTTATGGCCGTCCGTCTTCCTGCCCGAGGGTCTTGGAGGGCTTGCGGAGATGCTTCAGGGAGCACGGCAGCGCTTCCGTCTATGGAAGATATTGGCCTGCCGTCAAGGCGCCCGGGAGGCCTGGGCCATGGTGAAGACGCGGTAAACGAAGGCTGATCCAAACCACATGGCCGAGGTCGGACCTGTGGGACCCGATGGGAAGGAGATCCCTGTGAGCTTAATGTACGGCCAAGTAGAGTTGGCCGCTAAGTATTCCCAACGGGACTGTAAGCTAGACAACCTGTTAGATGGGATTGAAGAGGAATACAATCAGTCAATTTGACGATTTAATCTAAAATGACATGTAAAATGCCTTCTAGCCGGATTGTAGATCGTTTGTATTTGCGGACCTTTTCGCTTCAACCTCGGGACCCTAGAGTCCGGAGTGTGTCTGAATACCCTCACGGTTATGTAAAAATCGGGGCATGCATGGAGACTAGGCGTAGGGGTCACTAGTGCTTTATCAGACAAGTGCCCAACTAGTTATGTTATATTACATGGTTAGTAAGAAACATCTTCCAGGGAGAATAGTTCCGTTAGGGGTTCCTTTCCCTGGGAGGCATGCCCTAAAGTTCATGTCCGGACTGCGAAAAGAGCAGAAAAGCATCTGGAGGCAGATAAATAAATAAGTAAGAAATCATCTTTCAAGTCACCGACCGAATATTCCCTTAAGAACGCTAGCTTTCGGCTTCACCCAGTCTGAGGTACACATCCGGCTGACCCGGCAGTAACAATCGCAGAGGTGCTCCCTTTACCTCCTAGCCGAACAATCGGGAACGTAGGGGTAAGCACAGGAGCCAGGCAACCCAGCTTGGCCAAAACTTAAGTCATATTGATGCATATAATGGTGAATAAAAGGTACATGCGGAAGTGTGACATGTGTGTTGGGCATGAAGCCCGTATAAATAAGCTTCTGTTAAAGAAGCCCCCACGTATAATGAGTGCGAGCAGCACGTCAAGTGTGTGCGAACAATGCGCAGATCAGCCCTCAAAGGCTTTACGAAAAAGGGGGGAAGAAAGAGAGAAATAAAAGACAGCTAAAGTATAAAATGTGGACGGAGGAAGGGGATGAACTCTGAGTCCGGCGCTAGGCGTAGAATCTTCGGAGACGGGCTGCGTTCCATGGGTTCGGCTCGAGTCGGTTGTCCGATGCGTTTCGCAGACGGTACGCTCCGCCGGTCAGGACTTGGTCAATGATGAAGGGACCTTCCCATTTGGGCTTGAGTTTGTCCTTTTTCTTGTCCGGCAGTTGTAGAACTAATTCGCCAACATTGTAAGTTTTGGCCCGTACTTCTCTGCTTTGATATCTTCGAGCCTGCTGTTGATAGAATGCGGAATGAGCTTTTGCCACGTCGCGCTCCTCTTCTAAGGCGTCCAAACTGTCCTGCCGATCCAACTCGGCTTCTCTTTCTTCGTACATGCGCACGCGAGGTGAGTCAAGAATTATATTGCAGGGCAAAACTGCCTCTGCGCCGTACACCATAAAAAATGGTGTGAATCCGGTAGTACGGTTTGGCGTGGTCCGCAGCCCCCAGAGTACGGAGTCGAGCTCCTCTACCCAGTGCGTGTTAGATTCCGTGAGGGACCGCACTAACCTGGGTTTGATGCCGCTCATGATTAGACCATTTGCTCGTTCGACTTGACCGTTAGTTCGAGGGTGATAGACTGAAGCGTAGTCGAGCTTGATGCCCATATTTTTGCACCAGAGTTTAACTTCGTCGGTCGTGAAGTTCATGCCGTTATCAGTGATGATGCTGTGGGGGACGCCATAACGGTGTACTACCCCAGATATGAAGTCTATCACAGGTCCGGATTCGGCCGTTTTAACTGGCTTGGCCTCTATCCATTTGGTGAATTTGTCCACCATGACCAATAGGAATTTTTGCTTGTGGGTTCCCCCTTTAAGGGGTCCAACCATGTCAAGACCCCAGACCGCGAACGGCCAGGTGATGCGTATAGTTTTGAGGGCGGTGGGTGGCATGTGGCTTTGATTAGCAAATAGCTGGCAACCGACGCATCGTTGGACTAAGTCCTGAGCATCTGCCCGGGCCGTCGGCCAATAAAATCCTATACGGAAGGCCTTGCCTACAAGGGCCCGGGCTGCAGCGTGGTGCACGCCGAGTCCGGTGTGAATTTCGGCCAGAAGGTTTCGCCCTTCCTCTTCGGAGATGCACCTTTGAAGGACTCCGGTTGTGCTTTTCTTATAAAGCTCTCCCTCATGGACCTTGTAGGCTTTAGATCGCCGTACTATGCAGCGGGCCTCGTTTTGGTCTTCGGGAAGTTCCTGCCTAATTAAGTAGGCTAGGAATGGTTCTGTCCACGGGGCAATGACTGTCATTATTTCGTGGGCTGAAGGTGTTATTTCATTGGCTGAACCACTGATTGTGTCAGAATGTTCAGCGTTGGGCGGTGCAGTTGGTTCTGTGTTGTTGTTTCTGGACTCCTCTTCCTATAATACGGATGGCTTAAAGAGCCGCTCCAGGAAGATGTTTGGAGGGACGGCGTCACGCTTTGCGCCAATGCGTGCCAACACGTCGGCCGCCTGGTTATTATCCCGGGCTACATGGTGGAATTCGAGTCCTTCGAACCGAGCTGACATTTTTAAAACGGCGTTGCGGTAGGCTGCCATTTTCGGATCCTTGGCATCAAAGGCTCCATTTACTTGGGATATCGCGAGGTTTGAGTCCCCGCGGACCTCTAGGCGTTGAATGCCCATGGAGATTGCCATCCGGAGACCATGTAGAAGGGCCTCGTATTCGGCTACATTGTTGGAGTCCGTGTACATTATCTGAAGTACGTATTGGACTGTGTCTCCGGTTGGGGACGTCAAGACGACGCCAGCCCCCAAGCCGGCCAACATTTTGGAGCCGTCGAAATGCATGATCCAATTGGAGTATGCGCCGTACTCTTTAGGGAGTTCAGCTTCGGTGCATTCAGCGATGAAGTCGGCCAAAACTTGCGACTTTATAGCCCGCCGTGGTTTGTAGGTTATGTCGAATGGTAAGAGCTCAATGGCCCATTTTGCAATCCTGCCCGTCGCGTCGCGGTTGTTTATAATGTCGTTGAGAGGTACTTCGGAGGCCACTGTTATCGAACACTCTTGAAAGTAGTGTCGCAGCTTCCGGAATGCCATGAACACCGCGTACGCTATCTTTTGATAATGTGGGTACCGGGACTTGCATGGAGTTAAGACAGTGGATACGTAGTACACTTGTTTTTGAAGAGGGAATTTGTGTCCTTCTGTTTCTCGTTCGACGATGAGCACTGTGCTTACAACTTGATGTGTTGCCGCGATATATAATAACATTGGTTCGCCCAAGTTTGGCGCGGCCAGGACCGGATTTGTTGCCAATATGGCCTTTATTTCTTTGAGTCCGGTCGTGGCAGCGTCCGTCCACTCGAAGTGTTCGGTGCGCCGGAGGAGGCGATAGAGGGGCAATGCCTTTTCTCCCAAGCGGGAGATGAAGCGGCTTAGAGTCGCCACACATCCAGTCAATTTTTGTATTTGTTTGAGGTCTTTTGGGATATCCAACTATGACAGAGCTCGGATCTTGGCTGGGTTTGCTTCAATTCCTCTACTGGATACAATGAAGCCCAAGAGCTTTCCGGCTGGTACACCGAAAACGCATTTTTTTGGGTTGAGCTTAATGTCATATGCTCGGAGGTTGTCGAATGTGAGTCTCAAATCGTCTACTAGAGTTTGGACGTGTTTGGTCTTGACGACCACATCGTCTACGTATGCCTCCACTGTTTTGCCGATCTGGGTTGCCAAACATGTCTGAATCATGCGCTGATATGTTGCGCCGGCATTTTTGAGCCCGAAGGGCATTGTGTTGAAGCAGAATGGTCTGTATGGAGTAATGAATGCCGTTGCGGCTTGGTCTGTCTCCGCCATCTTGATTTGATGGTATCCGGAGTATGCGTCGAGGAAGCACAATGAATCGTGCCCTGCGGTGGCATCGATGATTTGATCGATGCGGGGAAGGGGGAAAGGATCCTTTGGACAAGCCTTGTTAAGGTCTTTAAAATTGATGCACAGGTGCCATGATTTGTCCTTTTTTGGTACCATTACCAGGTTCACTAGCCAGTCCGGATGTTTTATGTCTCTGATGAATCCGGCTTCTAATAGTTTGGCTAGCTCCTCTCCCATTGCCTGTCTTTTGGGTTCGAAAAATCACCGAAGAGCCTGTTTGACTGGCTTGAATCCTTTTAGGATATTTAGGCTGTGTTCTGCCAACCAGCGTGGGATTCCTGGCATATCTGAAGGGTGCCAGGCGAAGATGTCCCAATTTTCCCAAAGGAATTCTCATAGTGCGGCATCTACATCAGGGTTTAATTGTGCCCCAACGGAGGCCGTCTTTGTGGGGTCCGTTGGATGGACTTGGAATTTGACTATTTCGTCTGCTGGTTTAAAAGAGGTGGACTTAGATCTCTTATCGAGTATCACATCGTCCCTGTTTACCATGGAGCGCAGCGCAGTGAGTTCCTCTGCCGCTAGGGCTTCGGATAGTGCCTCGAGGGCTAGTGCGGCTCTCTTATTTTCGGCGCGGAGTGCTATGTCCGGATCACTGACAAGAGTGATGATTCCATTGGGCCCGGGCATTTTAAGCTTCATGTACCCGTAATGGGGTATAGCTTGAAAAATTGTGAATGCCTCTCGCCCTAATAAAGCGTGATATCCGCTGCTGAATGGGGCCACTTGGAACGTGACCTCCTCAGACCTGTAATTGTCCAGCGAGCCGAACACCACATCTAGTGTAATTTTTCCTGTGCAGCATGCTTCCCGGCTAGGGATTATTCCTCTAAAGGTTCTGCTGCTTCGCTCAATGCGGCTCCAGTCTATTTCCGTTTTTCGAAGGGTTTCCTCATAGATGAGGTTTAATCCGCTGCCGCCATCCATGAGTACCTTGGTAAGACGAAAGCCGTCCACTATTGGACTGAGGACCAATGCGGATGGTGCTCTGGCTGTTCGGAATTTAGGTTCGTCGCTGGCGTTGAAGGTGATAGCCGTGTCGCTCCATGGATTTATTGTTGCTACTTGGTAGACTTCGGCGAGGCTGCGGAGTGTTCGTTTCCACATATTATTTGATGCAAAAGTCTCGAAGACTGTTAATACCGTACTGATACTATTGGGCTGGTTCTCCGGGGCTAGAAGCTCTTCGCCACTTTTGGCCACCTGCCGTAGTATCCAACATGCTCGAAGGCTATGTGTTGGAGTGGCGCCCTCTGTACTATGGATTTTACAGGGTCCGCTGAGCCATCCCTCCAGTACGGTTCCGTGCCCTTTAGGGGTTTTTTGCTTTTTGGTTTTTGTCCCAGGTGCCTGAGCATGATGCACCCTTTTGTTTCGGACTAGGGTTGTGTTCGGAGCCGGATTGTCCCAAAACTTAGTTTCGGTTTTCCAGGCACTCTCCATCGCACAGTACTTTCGTACTATGGATGCCAGGTCGGCGAAGTGTGTAATTTCGCGACGACTTATGGCGTTCATGATTCCCTTGTCCGTGCAATTTTTGCAGAAAATTGAGATTGCGCTTTCCTCACAACAGTCCTTTATCCTGTCCATAACCAGGAGGAATCTGGCCCAGTAATGATGTACTGTTTCAGCAGGCTCTTGCCGGATTTGAGATAGATCGCTTGTGTTTGGGTGGGCGGGTGGAATTAGATTCGGAATCCCGCCCAATCTGAGGCTTAAGGGCCGAAAAGTTTCCGAATTTGGAAGCTTGGACTGCTGGATGTTGTCCAACGAATCTGGTCCGCTACCTGACTTTAGGTTCAGTACTTGATTGGCATCCGTCCCTCCGCGAGGATCCGGCATGGAGGGATCAGGAATCCGGACATAACTGGTCTTTAATATAGAAGAAGAGTCGCCGCGTTGTTCCTCTACCACAGCAACATGGTGGGTAGCCTGGGGAGAGTTAATCTCTCTTAAATCGGTTTTAAGCCCAATCTGATCGTAGTCTGTAGCGACTCCCAGGGCGGCGATGCGATCCAAGAGCTTGTTTACGGAAGAGAGCTCCATCGGATCCAGCTGCTCGGCGAATTCCGAGTTGACGTGAAGATCGCTTTTGATGACCCGAGAGGTCATTGTCGGAGCGGCGACCGAACAGGCGGTCATAAGAAAACCACCTAGCCAGATAGTTTGGCCGGATGCCAAAGCTCCCTTGGCAATGGTACCGTCTTTAAAGACGGGAAGAGGCATCCTTCCTGATTGCGACGGCACAGAGGAACTCTCAATGAAAGCACCAATGTCGGTGTCAAAACCGGCGGATCTCGGGTAGGGGGTCCCGAACTGTGCGTCTAGGCAGATGGTAACAGGAGACAAGGGACACGATTTTTTTACCCAGGTTCGGGCCCTCTCGATGGAGGTAAAACCCTACTCCTGCTTGATTGATATTGATGATATGGGTAGTACAAGAGTGGATCTACCACGAGATCAAGGGGGCTAAACCCTAGAAGCTAGCCTATGGTATGATTGTTGTTCGTCCTATGGACTAAAACCCTCTGGTTTATATAGACACCGAAGAGGGCTAGGGTTACACAGAGTCGACTACAATGGTAGGAGATCTACATATCCGTATTGCCAAGCTTGCCTTCCACGCCAAGGAAAGTCCCATCCGGACACGGGACGAAGTCTTCAATCTTGTATCTTCATAGTCTTGGAGTCCGGCCAATGATGATAGTTCGGCTATCCGGATACCCCCTAGTCCAGGACTCCCTCAATGGCAACTGCATTTCATCAAATGTGTCTAGAATATAACGTTTTTCAGTTGACATTGGCATTTGCATACCAGCATGCCCCAATGGCAGTACAGTGCATTAAACATGGCAACCGCACTTCATTGACCACGACAAACAAAATTTTCATTGAACATGGCAACTGCAGTTCAGTAAGCATGCCAAACAGTATTTCATTAAACATGCCAAAACAGAATTTTCATTGAACATGGCAACTGCAGCTGAGTAAGCATGGCAAACAGTATTTCATTAAACATGGCAACTGCATATCATGGCAACTGCATTGCACTCTATAAGGCACACTACTGCCTTAGTGCTTTTTGTGCAAAATAAGATTGTAACGCAACTGACTTACTTGTTAAAGATCTTGTTTGTGTATATCTTGCTCATTTGCCTCTCCATTGGTAAATACGTTAGCAATTTCGGCTGCTTTAGCGTGGTGGTAGCTTCTTGCTGTAGCTCAGATCCCAGAATTTTTTGTTGCAGAGCTGTGTACTGCTTGGCAAACTGTAGCAATGAGTTGCCAGGGCTCACGTATCGCTTCAAAACAGCATTGAACCCCTTGCTGCGCTGCGTAGTCTGCAGAAAGGGGAAGAAGCACTGCATGAAGTAGGCGGGCACCCAGTACATTCGCTTCTCCCACAGGCTAGCAAGCGTCTCGTTGTCTTGGACTTGATGTGTTTCAACCATGGCCATCCAGCTCCTTTCAAACTCCTCGACCGTCAAACTGTGGTCCATGCACAGCTCGAATGCCTTGTGCAGCTCTGGACGGTCAGCAAAGAACGGTCCTAGCGTCTCCTCAGCCTTCTTTATAATGTGCCACCTGCAGTGCCTGTGCATTGCCAACGGAAAGACCTCCTCTATGCCTACACGCATGCTGAAATCCTGGTCTGTTATTATGTTCATCGGAGCAAGTCCATCCATGCACTCCAAGAAGGTCTTGAACAGCCAGACGTACCCATCCGTGTCTTCGTTCTGAACGAGCCTGCAGCCGAACTGCAACGACTGATTGTGGTTATTTATTCCTATGAACGGAGCGCATGGCATCTTGTACATATTGGTGAGGTACGTCGCGTCGAATGAAATGCAATCTTGGAAATGTTTGTAGGCTCTCCTTGCAGCACCATCCACCCAATACATGTTCCTGACACGATCCTCATCGTCCAACCTTATCCTGTAGAAGAAATCTAGATCTTCCTTCGCTTTCTCATCGAAGTAGGCCATTGTAGCCTCTATGTCAGCCAGCCTGCTCTCTCTATGGTACTTGGCCTGTAGGTTTGTGACGTCAGCTGGTATGTACGGCATGCTACTCAGTTTCCCCTTTTTGATGTGGATGAGTGATAGTATCTGGACCATTCTTGATGGACCGACATTACAATCATGTAGTAGCTTTACGAGTTGCCTTTCGGCTGGGGTGAATCCTCTATGGGCGGTCAGAAATTTGACCAGGTCGAACTTCTTTATGAGTTTGTGGTTGTGCTCATCAAAATATTCAGTGACCACATACTGTGTTCCATCTACGTTTAGCTTACACCGGACAGGGCATCCCGACTTGAGAATGATCCCTCTTTTTCGTTCCAGAACGACAGGCGCAACACCTTTCCCCTTCTTGTTCCTCCGTGCCTTGTGGCACCTCATCTCACCTCTGCTGTACTTGTTAGTTTTCTTAATTTTCCTATGGTACTCGGTGTTGACCGCAAATCCATGGAACTTTGCATATGTCTGGTAGTATTCCTTTGCTTCTTCGAACGATTCAAATCTCTGCCCAATGTATGGTGGCTGAGGTACCACGATCTCTGATTGCCCACCATCTTCATCCCCTTGTGCCTCGTCGTCAGTTTCATCATTCACTTCAGTATCGGTGGCAGTTCCATCTACTTGAGTGTTGGCAGTGATTGTGTTCAAAGGGGTGCTTGTCGGTATTGCTGGAATGATTGCCATTCCCGACTCTGACTCGAAATTGTCTGCGGCATGATTGTCTGCTGGCTGGTTGAACGCGTCTTCCCTGCGCTCAGAGCTCCCCGCAGTAGATGTCCCCGCGCCGCTGTTCACTGTAGTTGTAGGCCCTGTAATAGAAAAAACAGGTACGAGAGTAAGTTTTTTGTTTGAATAACATGTGCATCGCAATGGATCACACCATCTACGAGTGATTTGGCATGACATCATTTCAAACAGCAAGCCGTGAGTCTGCGCGTGGACATGTATGGCAGCTGTAGCTGTCCAGTCATGGCAGCTACTGTTCAACAAACATGGCAACTATTGTTTTGCCTACAAATTACTACAAATAACAAATGTAGTGCTGTTTTTGTGATTCAGTTTTTTTCCTTACCTTGTTGTGTTGCATTTGACCTTCTTGTGTGGTCTGTGACACCAAAATGATGTGCTCCACCTGCAATTTGTGAAGCTTGCCATGAGATGTTTGCCGGGTTACCACCAGCATAATAACCTGTATGCACAGCAGTGGTTGGTCAATTCATGGCAAATGCATTTTGTGCTAGCACGGCAACTGCAGTTGCCCCTGATGTGGCAACTGCAGTTATACTGGCATGGCAACTGTATTTGCATCGGCATGGCAACCGCAGTTGTTCCTTCATGGCAGCTGCAGTTGCCATGGCATGGCAAATGTAGTTGCACTGGCATGGCAAATGCAGTTGTTCCTACCTGGCAACTACAGGTGTCCAGGATGGCAACAACAATTGTCCAGGGATGTCAAGTGTAGTTTCTAATACATGGCAACTGTAGATGTCCAGTCATGGCAATTGTAGTTGTCAACTATGCTCCTTCTGCTAATTGATCATCCGCAACTTCACTTTTTTTATGGACTCACCTGTGTATGACGTCGATGGCAGGTACATCGGTGCTGCCTGATGCCACGCGCTGCATGAAGGCTCTGCATTTTCACCCGTGGTAACTCGTGAGTCCTTTTGCTAGTTTTTTTGCATGTTCATTTTTCATGTCCACAGCAGTATGTGCTCTTTTCTCTTTTTTGCATTACCTTGATTAGCCATACAAGCTAGTTGAAGTTGGCTGCCCGTACATTTGTCAGTGTTAGCGCCTTGTGAATGAACTTGCCACGGGGGCCCCCTAAGTGTGTTTTGGTCATAAGAACCTGCGAAAAAATGACAGTGTACGACATAAGTAGAATGTCATCTTCATCGTTGCGAAGATGGCAATTGTTCTCTTCTTTTGTTATCACGCATCATACCTACGCCTGCATACTGTTCTAGTAGTGGCAACAACGGCCCTGCAGAGATGAGCTGACTATACTCTGTTGCATCCCAAGGGGGCGTTTCTGGCCTTTGAGAACTCCAAGCATCAACACCATCTTCGTGATTCATTCTTTCCGTGTCTCGCTTCTTTCCAATGTGTTCTCAATCACTGCATGAACAAGAAGGCATCAACAATCCACAAGAATTGTATTCTTCTGCTGCTTGCACATAGAAGATATGGATGGCAAGCGACGGGTCAAAATAGGTGGCAGCTACTGACAACGAAAGGTGGCAACTATCATTATACACAAGTGGCAATTAATTTTTTCCAGCCCTCTTCATTCCAAAATTTGTCCTTCCTGTCCTTCTTTAGTGATTCATACTCATCCATTTTTCATACCCAACTACTTGCGTCAATTAAACTAGGAACTTAAGTCAATTTCAAATGTAGTACATGGCAGATCTGGTGTACTCTGCCTGGTAATTGTGATTATCACTAAACCATGCAGTGTTCTACCCCTATAGCATGGATCCAGCACAAGATCGGGCGATTTTCAGCCTTAAGGATGAGAAGGATGAGATCGGGAGATTTTCACCTGGTTTTAGATGATCGTGTCTGGAGGGATGGGTTGGAGTGTGGGGCTGGGAGTGGGGAGGGTTGGGGTGTGGTTTTGTGGTGGGAGTGCCCTATGGATCTGCTCTGGTTGCCATGGCAACCAGAGAAGGCCGGCGACGGAGGTCGGGGTTCGAGAGGTGGGGGACGATGGCGGCAGACGAGAGAGGGGATGGATCGGAGGCCAGGAACTGCTAGGTCGTGCAGTCAGCGGGTCGGCTGGCCCGGACGGGGCAGTGCGGGCGGGGTTGGCACACAACGGACGTGCGGGCCATGCTTTTGTGCGCGCGGACGTGGTCGTGCGGGCCGGTTCCCGTCCATGCCACACGAGGCGTGCGGGCGGGTTCCCGTCGGCGCCACACGTGTGTCAGTTATTCGGACCCTTCTTTTTCTTTGTTCTACTTCTATATAGTATACTAGTTTTTTTTCAAGGGAGAATGAGTTTTATTCCATATTGAGAGAGTTATAGTCGAGAGGTAAAAGATCCTCAATACATGGTGGTCCTACATGCATCCACACAGCCATGGTACACTCTATACGACTATAATTTGCCAAACGATCGGCAACTCTGTTTTGATCCCTATTCAACTTCTCAGGAATAAACTCCCTATGTCTCATCAACTCCTTAATTTCAGCCACGAGATGACCATAGGCTGAACGAAGAAGTCCATTCCCTGATAGACAGAACAACGCCTCACTTCAGTTAGATTGAACGATGACCGAAAGAGTGGAATATTGTAAAGCTAGCGCCATCCCTTGCATGATTACATGAATCTCAACTTCCAAAGAATAGTTACAGTTGAAAATAAACTGATATGCTGCAAAAATAAATGAAACATCATGTCGTCGAAGAATCATTCCTATTGCCGCCGCGCTGGATTCCACTAAGAAAGAACCATCAACTGATAGAGCAACATACTCAGTAGACGAAGGAGGCCCAGGTTTAGGACCAGGGGCAGGTCTCACTTCAGGCAAGGCCCAATCAACAACCGGCATTTTACATTTAATTATTTCCTCTGTACTAAATATTCTAGCATCTCGAATAGACTTCATATAACTGTCCAAAAAATAATCGTAGTGGCCATCATGGAAACCTCTTTATCATGAGTAAGACCATTTCATAATTTTCAAATACGCCAAATAACATAACCATATGGTCACGATCTGCATTGGTACAATTAAGCAACACGTTCAATAGCCATTCTTTGCCACTATTGATAAGTAGTTGGTCCTAGGGGGTGACCACACCTTCCTCATGGCCTCCCAGATTTCACGTGCATGGTTGCACACAATCAAACATGGTAACTATCCTCATCAATAATACCACAAATTGATATATAGGATGATAGTATTCAGACACCGGAAGTGTTCTGTAGAGTACCGGGTACGTATCGGGTCACCGGAAGGGGTTCTGGGCACCCCCGGCAAAGATATGGGCCTAATGGGCTGCTACCTCTTGAGCATGCGTTGGTTTTCCCTTGAAGAGAAAAGGGTGATGCAACAAAGTAGCGTAAGTATTTCCCTCAGTTTTTGAGAACTAAGGTATCAATCCAGTAGGAGACTACACGCGAGTCACCTAGTACCTGCACAAACAATCAAGAACCTTGCAACCAACGCGATAAAGGGGTTGTCAATCCCTTCACGACCACTTGCAAAAGTGAGATCTGATAAAGATAATACGATAAATATTTTTGGTATTTTATTGTATAGATTGGAAAATAAAGATTGCAAAGTAAATAGTAAACTAAAATTGTAGATCGGAAACTAATATGATGTAAAGTAGACCCGGGGGCCATAGGTTTCACTAGTAGCTTCTCTCAAGATAGCATGTATTACGGTGGGTGAACAAATTACTGGCGAGCAATTGATAGAAAAGTGCATAGTTATGATGATATCTAAGGCAATGATCACGAATATAGGCATCACGTCCGTGTCAAGTAGACCGAAACAATTCTGCATCTACTACTATTACTCCACACATCGACCGCTATCCAGCATGCATCTAGAGTATTAAGTTCATAAGAACGGAGTAACACATTAGGCAAGATGACATGATGTAGAGGGATAAACTCAAGCAATATGATATAAACCCCATCTTTTTATCCTCGATGGCAACAATACAATACGTGCCTTGCTGCCCCTGCTGTCACTGGAAAGGACACCGCAAGATTGAACCCAAAGCTAAGCACTTCTCCCGTTGCAAGAAAGATCAATCTAGTAGGCCAAACTAAATCGATAATTCAAAGAGACTTGCAAAGATATCAAATCATGCATATAAGAATTCAGAGAAGAATCAAATAATATTCATAGATAATCAAGTTCATAAACCCACAATTCAACGGATCTCGACAAACACACCGCAAAAAGAGTTACATCGAATAGATCTCCAAGAAGATCGAGGAGAACTTTGTATTGAGATCCAAAGAGAGAGAAGAAGCCATCTAGCTAATAACTATGGACCCGAAGGTCTGTGTTAAACTACTCACACATCATCAGAGAGGCTATGGTGTTGATGTAGAAGCCCTCCGTGATCGAATCCCCCTCCGGCAGATCGCCGGAAAAGGCCCCAAGATGGAATCTCACGGGTACAGAAGGTTGCGGCGGTGGAAAAGGTGTTTTGTGGCTCTCCCCGGTGGTTTCAGGGTATAAGAGTATATATAGGCGAAAGAAGTAGGTCGGTGGAGCTACGAGGGGCCCACGAGGGTGGGGGCACCCACCCCCCTGGGGCACGCCCTCCTGCCTCATGGATTCCTTGTTGCTTCCTTGGCGTCCACTCCAAGTCTCCTGGATTGTGTTTGTTCCAAAAAAGATCCTCGCGAAGGTTTCATTCCGTTTGGATTCCGTTTGATATTCCTTTTCTGCGAAACACTGAAATAGGCAAAAAATAGCAATTTTCTTTGGGCTTTCGGTTAATAGGTTAGTCCCAAAAATAATATAAAAAGGTATATTAAAGCCCATTAAACATCCAAAACAGGTAATATAATAGCATGGAACAATCAAAAATTATAGATACGTTGGAGACGTATCACAACTCAACAAACACCATCGGAGACACCTGTAGAGCATCTTTATAATCACCCAATTACATTGTGACGTTTGATAGCACACTAAGTGTTCCTCCGGTATTCGGGAGTTACATAATCTCATAGTCATAGGAACATGTATAAGTTATGAAGAAAGCAATAGCAACAAACTAAACGATCATCGTGTTAAGCTAACGGATGGGTCAAGTCAATCACATCATTCTCTAATGATGTGATCCCGTTTATCAAATGACAACTCTTTGTCCATGGCTAGGAAACTTAACCATCTTTGATTAACGAGCTAGTCAAGTAGAGGCATATAGTGACACTCTGTTTGCCTATGTATTCACACATGTACTAAGTTTCCGGTTAATACAATTCTAGCATGAATAATAAACATTTATCATGATATAAGGAAATATAAATAACAACTTTATTATTGCCTCTAGGGCATATTTCCTTCAGTCTCCCACTTGCACTAGAGTCGATAATCTAGATCACATTGTAATGATTCTAACACCCATGGAGTCTTGGTGCTGATCATGTTTTGCTCGTGAGAGAGGCTTAATCAACGGGTCTGCTACAGTCATATCCGTATGTATCTTGCAAATCTATGTGTCTCCCTCCTTGACTTGATCGCGAATGGAATTGAAGATTCTCTTGATGTGCTTGGTCCTCTTGTGAAATCTGGATTCCTTTGCCAAGGCAATTGCACCAGTATTGTCACAAAAGATTTTCATTGGACCCGATGCACTATATGAACTTCCTTCATCCAGACTCCTTCATTTGCTGCTTCTGAAGCAGCTATTGTAATGCCCCGGATACAACTTTCCATTATTATAACTCCAACTCTTGCCATTTCTGGCTATGTGATATATTATTTTCTCTGTGGTTGGGTTTTGTCTTTCGTTTTGCATTTTGTTCATGTCATGCATTTCATCATCGCATCATCCACATTGCATCCGCATGTTTTCATAAAACCTCGTGCCGTTCGTAGTTACCGCTTCTCTCTTTGTCTTTGTTTCCCTGTTGTCAGACCGCTTGTCCTTGTTGACCTTCTCTCAGACCAATTGGACCCCTCTCTTCTCTCTTTCTCCGAGACCAACAAAACCCACCTTGTCCCTGTGGCCTTTCGTCAGACCCCATTGTCTTTGTTTTCCCCTCTCGTCTAAATGCCCACCCTCTCTACATAGCCACCAACCCCTTTGCGCGCATCCGAAACTGCCCCGAACCCAAGCCAGTCGGTCGTGACCGATGAGTCCAGATCATCCCCAAACATCTATAAAACATCTCTATTTTTTTATTATTATTTGGACTCCCTACCTATTTATTTCTCGGCCGCCCGATCGCGATCGGAGGATCCAAATCATCCCCTTTCGTATATATTGTCCATCCCTATTAACTTGAGACCAAACCCTATTTTCTAGGGATCCTCCCCTGTCCAATCCCCGCCGCCATCATCTCCCACCTCGGGATCCATCTCCACCCAATCCAACCACCGCCTCCATTTCCGTGCCCGACCAACCTCCTCTGGCCGCAGCCCCACGTCTCCACGCTCGTGCCCGAGCAGGAGCTCCTCGAGATGGAGCTCATCCACAGCAGGCCCCTTGCCTCCCTCGATCCACCTTGTCCCCGTGTCCGAGATCCACTCCTCCAATGCACTCGGCCTCCACCATCTTCCTCGCCTCTGTCTCGACTTTGCCGTGCTCCCACCTCTGCCCGAGCACCTTCAGGATCTCGTCTGCCCCGCCATGGATGCCACGTGCCGCTGGACCAGGCCGTCCCTCTCCTTGCCTTCGCGCTTTCATCCATCTCCTCTGGATTCCCTCTTTCTCACATCTCTCTCTTTGTACAGGAAAACCCCATGCCCGCCCGCGCCATCTGTCGTTCTTCTCCGACAGCCGCGCCGACGAGCGCCCCGCCGGACCCGCTCTTTTCCTGGCCTCTTCACTGCCGAACCGTAGGTTCTCCTCAGGCCGTCGCGCCCCTGCCATCTCCCTGCGGTCCCTCTTCTTCCCTTATTTCCCCTCTGAATTTCTCTATCTTTTTTTCTTCAGACAACAACAGCTTCCATGGCCTTGTAGCTCGCCGCCGGCCTCCACAAGCCAAGCGCCACCGGATCTGGAGGATCCGGGCCTCCCTCGCTTTCCCGTGTTTGTCCCCTGCCTCTCCGCTTCGCCGAAGTCCCGCGCGAGCCAGCGTCGCGAGCTCCAGCGCCGCTGCTCCTCTGTCTTCTGTCGAACAGAGGGCGACGCGCCCGTAGCCTCCCCCATTGCGACCGTAGGAGGTCCGTTTCCTCTGTTTTGCGGTATGCCAGACCCCTCCCGATGAATAGGATCCCGTTTCGAATGTGGCCGGTCGAACACAAGGTCATTTCCTTCGTTCTGCGGTACGCCAGGCCTCGTTTCCATCGCCTGTTCGGTCGAAGCCCTCCCGATGAACACGATGACGCATTCCGTTCCGACCCAGCCGGTTGGGTCCCCATGAACACGACGACGACATTGTTTCTCCATTCTGACCCAGCCATGTACACGAGCCCTGGCCGTACGTATGCGCGAGTAGGCATTCGAGACCCCGCCCGTATGTACACATACGTGGCCGTATTTTCTTTCTTGCACACTTGCCGGTGTACGTACGTGTACATGCTACATGCGCGCCTCTACATCCACCAGTATGTACATACACATTCGCGACCAGAATGACAATGCTACGTACGCTTCGACCAGGTGGGTCCCGACTGTCAGGCACTTCCTTGCGTGCGAACATGTAGCTGGTGGGTCCCAGCAGTCAGGGGGGCGAATCATTTTTGGCCCGGACGCACTTCCTTGCGTGCGAAGATGTAGCTGGTGGGACCCAGCAGTCAGGGGGAAATGTTTTTTTCGCAAAATACGGTGGCCCGTCCGGTGGGTCCCCTCTGTCAGGTGGAGGAATAATTATTTGGCACGTAATAAGGAGGCACTTCCTTGCTGCGGCCGTGGACCCAGCTGTCAGCCTCTGCATGTACAGTCCACGTGCCGTTCCTTGATCACGTTGACCATGCCGCGCCGAGAGCACCAGGGCGGTGGACGACAGCGAGGCCTAGGAAGGGGACGACGCGGAGCCGGGGAAGACGCGACAGTGGATGCCCATGCGTAGTGGAGTATGAGGGTTCACTGGTTCGGCTGCGGTGTGAGGCCGCCGTCGCCGCAGAATAATAGGGGGTGTGGGTGAGTAGAGGGATGGCCTGGCCAGCGGCGGGAGTAGTATGGGGGCGGTGAGGCCTCCGCGGCAGCACAACCGACCACGGGAGGCAGGAGCAGGCGACACGACCGGCGCTGCTTTGGGCGGCTGGAGCAAGAAGACCAGAGGTTGAAGAAGCACTATGGTCGTTGGATGGACATCATACAGTCACTGGAGTATTGACTAAGTTGACAAAGCCCTCCGTCCCCATCAACTTAGTAGGCCCACAAGTCAGCCACCCACTATGGTGGGTCCCAGCTAGCAGGGGGGTATTCATTTTTTTGTGCGTAATAAGGAGACACTTCCTTGCGTGCGAAGATGTAGCTAGTGGGTCCGACCTGTCAGCGGGGGAACATTTTTCCGTGAAATACAGAGGCCCTTCCAGTGGGTCCCAGATGTCAGCTGGAGGAATCATTATTTTGCGCGTAATAAGTAGGCATTTCCTTGTGTGCGGCCGTGGACGCAGCTGTCAGCCTCTCCAGGTACTGTCCACGTCCGATGGAAGTCGTTCCATGACCATGTTGACCACGCCACGCCGAGAGCACCGAGGTGGTGGACGACGGCGAGGCTAGGAAGGGGACGACGCGGAGCCGGGGAAGACTTGGCAGTGGATGCCCACACAGAGAGGAGTACGAGGGTTCACTGGTTCGGTTGCGGTGTGAGGCTGCCGTCGCCGCAGGGCCTGGCTAGCGGTGCGAGTAGTAGGGGGCGGTGAGGCCTCAACGGCAACACAGCCGACCACTGGAGGCAAGAGCAGGCGGTCTCGCCGGCGCTGGTTTGGGCGGCTGGTGCAAGAAGAGCAGCACTTGAAGAAGCAGCAGGACCGGTCGATTCAAATCCAACGGTTACTGCTGCTACAATCGTTTGTTGACTAAGTTGACAAGCCCTGCGTACGTGTCAACTTAGTAGGCCCACAGGTCAGCCTCCCAACCGGTGCGCCCTAGATGTCAGTGGGAGGAATCATTTTTTTCGCGTAATAAGGAGGCAGTTGATTGTGTGCGGCCAGGCCAGCGGAGGGAGTAGGGTGGGCCGGGGAAGCCTGCGCGGCATCACAGAGGGCCACAAGAGGAGGGAGAAGGCAGTCCCGCCTGCGCTAGTTTAGGCGGCTGGAGCGGGAAGATTAGAGATTGAAGAAGGACGTCGACTGTTGGATGGACATCCAACAGTCACTGCTGCTAGAATTGTGTGTTGAGTGATAAAGCCTTGCGTAAACAAGTCAGCCTCGAAATCTGTGGCGTGTACAATCAATTTGCTATTATTTTTATAATTTTTACTCATTTTCTAATTCATATGGAAATTATTGCAGCCTGTTTTCCATTTTTAGAATTACTGCCTATTTTCTGGTCAGTACCAGGGTTAAAAAAATTAACTAAATATATGCGAAATTTTGAAAATTCGCAAATTTTGGATGGGGAACAAAATATTCTTAATCCAAAAATTAGTACCATACTAAAACAAATTTAAAAATAAATCAGTACTATGTCATGTTAAATCCAATGAAATACTATAAAATATCAGTGAAGAACAAAAACAAAAAAAGAAACTAATATCCCATTTGCTATTATTTTTTTGGAATTTTCAACCCCTTTGATATTACTTTTAACAGACACTGACCATACTCTTTGGCCAGGCCGGAATGCATCCCTCCTCGTCTTGAAAGATTTGCAACCCAGTAAGTCAAAGAAAACAAATAGGCCTAGCTTGGGTATTCTTCAAAAAGAAATACCGGGCTACCTATTTTCCCGAAGAAAAACCTGCTGGGCTGGTCATGTTGTTAGACGGGCCACAGAGACCGCACAACCCAGTTTATAGCCTGCTCCTCCGAATTACTACTAAAAAAAGTTGTGCAATTCTGTCGTTAATTGACTATACGTTAAAAATGATGTGGGTCCCGGATATCAGCAGGGTGGATTAGAGTAAAAAAACGAGGGGTGCATCTGAGTAGTAAAAGAGGCGCTTGCTTGTGTTCGGGAGTGGACCTGGTGGGTCCGTATTGTCATACTCACAACTACAATTCTCTCCCGATTCACTATGTTGATAGGGACCGTTTCGAAAAAAACTATGTTGACAGGGCCGGACGGTGGCGCCGCGGCGAGCGCACCAAGGCGGAGGATAAAGTGCTGTCGCCAATGTGCTGGGCTGGGTTGGACATTCTTATTGAAAAATAAAAATGGACCAGAACTATTTACGATGTTGACTACGATTTGCATGGGTCCGCTGGTTGCAGGAAGAAAATACTGGGAGAAAGAAGACTGGTCGCTATCTTTTCCTAAGAATAATATCGACTGAATGTAACGACACTATCATAGGAAATAATATCCTCCTGTTAAATCATGAATTTAAAGAACTCAATCGTTCGCCGTCGTCTGATCGACCTAGGAACTACCTGTAACTGCCATGTCGCTTTTCTTTGAAAGGTTCTGGGATTAGGAAGGGTAGGGACACTAGGCGGCCTACAACATCATATCAAGTTGGAGTCAAATAAAAAAGGGCTCTTGATGTAGTCAATCTTAAGAACAACATGTTATGAGCATGAATATTTTTTCAGTAAATGTTGATAGTAATATAAGCAAACCATCATGATATCATAGGAAAGTAACATACTGCTGTAACAACCGATTGTAGCGATGACTGGAGTAGGCCAGCAATACGTCCAGCCATAGAAGGAGTCGACAGCATAAATGAAGCCCTTGTGTTCAATGGCATCAGAGAACCATGGAGGATGTATGATCCTGCGATGGACGTGCAGATTTATCCACTTACCGCAGTGACCTATCAGATAGGAAATATCGCAGTTGAAGAACGCAATTAGCCTGAAGTCTTTATAATTCGCAGATCTTGTGGGCACTTGGCAGATTACAACCTTGAGCAAATCAAACTTGGTATCATGTTGGCTACTGTAAGATTCCGAGTATTCTGGGTCGTGGTGCCAAAGCAGTGCAGTGTTAATCGAAGGAAGGGGGATCAATCGCCGGGTGTAGACCTCCACGAGCATCCAGCTACCGCGACCGCCGACGAGCATCATCCAAGACGTGTTCATGCCGACCCAGTACATACTGTTAATGTAGTTGAGAGTGACGGGGATCGGATCACAGTCAAGGGGGTTGATGCTCGCCAACCTATGATCGTTATGCTACGTGACACGCCGTTTCTGAAGATCACGCGGCATCAGCAAGCAAGGAGCTGGCTTAAAAAGCTCCGGCCTGAGGGCTTTGAGTAAACGGTACAGCCCCGACGAGCACGCGGCGAGCGGCATGGTACTGAGATTGTCCACACGCGAAATAATGAGCATGATTACCTCTGTGGGGAGCGAATTCCAGCCACTCTTTCGCGGACGCTGCTCAGTTCCGACAGTTAGTGCTTGGGTTTCGGACGAGGGGCGGAGGTGCCTTAGAGGGGATGGAAGTTTGGGAGATATTATGTGCGGACAAAGATGGAGAAGCGAATATGTGCTGCGGGAAGTGGACAGGTGATGATGACTACAGCATGCCGCTTGACTTACGAGACACATACCAGCAGCGTAGGGTCATATCAATGCCAGACAACTTGCTTGAGTGATCACAGTACTAGTACTCCCTACAATACCTACTACTATGCCCTAACTTGCTTGAGTAGAGTAGTAGAGTAGACATCTGCTCTACTACTAGCACCGGAGGAGTAGTATATTCTAATCTAAAATAGTTACAAACTTCAATGCCCGAGCGTGGAACGACTATGAACCATGCTCAAAGACCGTGTCTACATGGTGTTTGGAATTATGTGCAAAAAATAGCAAGATGCCCGCGCACTGCACAGCACACCATCATCACCAACTCGGTTTTTTCTCTACTCCTACTCCTATAGAAGACTCAGTTGGTGATGATGGAGGCGAGGAGGCGTGTTTAGCCGGGCGTGCAGCGGACGGCGCAGTACTATTTGATTTGTTATAAAAAACAAAGAAGAGTAGTAGAGAGAGAGAGAGATAAGAGTAGAGATAGAGACTTAGGGAGGAGCACGAGGTTGTGGGAGATAAGGATGAACGAGGCAAAGCCTTATCTGTAAATGTGGAGAGAGGTGCGGGTATCTTTTGTAAATTGTCATAGTTGGCTTTCTATTCGTCAGATATAGATCGGACGGTCTATATTACAAGATGGCAGGCACACCATCATCACCAACTCGGTTTTCTATAAGAGTAGATATAGATAGCCAGAGAATAGGGAGTACTAGTAAGGACACCATCTACTGCTTCGTGTGCTACTCCTGCGCTCCATTCGGCGGCCGCAACGTCCCCTACAGGCACTCCCTCCTGCGCTCCATTCGGCGGGCGCTGTTGAAATTTGGGGAGCGCACTCTCGCGACTGCTGGCAGCCACGACTTCACCGACGACGACTTCTTCCCCGACTGTAGCGACCAGACCTCAAACAGTCTGATCTCTGTGCTCAGGTGTCATCCCTGGATCAGTAATGCTGACACCACATAGTACTTGAAGGATTTATAACAGAGTAGCAATCACACACTTATTACATCGAATGTCTCAAGAGAGAACTTATTAAAATAAATATGGCTTAAGGCCATCTAAATACGATAACAGCGGAAGGCTTGGAAGAATAGGCGAGTCCATCAACTCCAACGGCATCACTGAGTATAGAACCACGACCTAAGCACCTTACTCGTCATCTGAAAAGTCTGCAACATGAAACGTTGCAGCCCGAAAACGGGTCAGCACATGGAATATGCTGGCAATGTAACACATAGAGAAATATGATGGAATAAGCTATACTACATGCATATTTGACTGGTGGAAAAGCTCTATGGTTACAGTTTTGCGTAAAGCCAATTTTTCCCTACTGCAAAGGAATAAATTTATTTAACTATCATGGTGGTTGTTAAACATTGAGAATGGTTGACATCATTCTCAATCCCAATTAAAAGTACTCATTAACAACCCAACAATATTAATTAAAGTAAAATGATGAGATTCACATGCTATCCAAGTACTAGATACTCAAGATGTCCATAACCGGGGACACGGCTAACCATGATTAGTTTGTTACACTCTGCAGAGGTTTGTGCACTTTTCCCCACATGACTCGATCTCCCCCGTTTGGTTTCTCGCACTACATGGTGTTTGAGAAACGGATGACCGAGACATAGTCTTTCAGAAGCGCTTGCACCTTACGTAAAGGGTAGACCATACCAACCTACAACCCCTACATAAGCTAGTCTACCCTGTAAGAGTTCGCATGACTTAGTCAACTATGCTAGAGCCCATAGTAGCATGTGGCTGCACACGGAAGTTTCTAGCATGAATAATCTTATGATCCCTTTGAGCCTGGGTGGCGGTCCGAAGAAAAACAGGCAAGTCCTGGAAACCAGGTGCCTCAATCCACCCAGTTGTGTGTTTAAGTTGCCACCTTAAATAAACCATTTATTAACAAACTCACATCTGTCATGGATACACTCACCCAATCCATGTCTACTAGCATAGCATGGCATAATAAGCAAACGTAGAAGTAACTCCCAAAGGTTTGTTAATAAAACAGGTAATAGGTACTACCTCATCTAATTCCCAAAACCCACAATTTAATTCAGATCCTAATCATGAAATTGTTTGAGGATTGAACTAATGCAATAAAAACTGGGTAATATGGGATATGATCAAAGTGTTACTTGCCTTGCTGATGATCCGCAAAACCTAGAGACTCGAAGTAACAAGCGGCGCACTCCGGGTATTCTATCGCAGACAAACAAACAAGCATACAATAAGTACTCATCTAATGCACAGGTAAAACTCGAATAAAATATCTAACCAGAAAGTTCAACTTAAGAACTCCGGTTTGCAAAAAGAATCAAATCAAACAAAGCAACGGAAAATCAAACGGCGAAAGAAAACAGCTTTGTTTTACTAATCTGGACCTAAGTCAAATTTTACAGAAGCAAAAACTTGTTTAAGTTGGTTATTCGGAAAGAGGGTTTCGAGACGAAACTCCAGGCGCTTGAATCGTCTGATTCCGATAAACGAGCGAAAAGTTACACTAAAACGAAAATCGGATCAGAAATCGCGATCAGAAAAATCGCGGATTAAATCCGAGAAAAAGAAAAACGACGAACGGGTTAACGAACAAACGTTCGTTAACTAGGTCTAACCTGACGAATACGTTTGTTAAAACGAACGAACGAGCGAACGCTCGCTATTTAACCGAACCGAAAAAAACCGATCTAATAAAATAAACCGAAACTAAAAAAATAAACCGGCAAAACCGAAGAAAACCGATCAGTTTTTGAAAAAAATGGCGGCATGAATTACGAGGCGCGGCGAACCTCAGGCGGCGGGATCGACGGCGGCGGCGGCATCCGGCGAGGTCGGCGGCACCGGCGGCGGCGGCGGCGGCGGCTGGCGGCTAGGGTTAGGGTTTCGGGCGGGGTGGGCCGGCGGCGGGGTCTCGTGGGCCGGGGGGGCTCGGGCGGCGGCTTTATATAAGCTGCCCCCGGGCGGAGTCCCGCTCGGGTACGGCCCGTAAGGCGGTTCGCGTTTTTTTATTTTTAAATAAATAATTACACGCAGAAAATCAAACGAAAGAAATACTAAACGGACTCCAAAAATCCCGAAATAAATTTCCCCGACTTCCAAAATCAAGCCGGACAAGATGAACATTTATTTGGGGCCTAAATGCAGTTTGGAAAACGCGCATTTTTCCTAAATCCAAATAAAAGGCGAAAAACTCCAAAATAAAATCCTATTTGATTTTTTTATTAAATCTCCATTATTTCTTTGTTTTGGGAAAGTCATTTTATTCCCTCTCTCAAATTTTGATAGAAGAAATAATTGAAGATAAAATAAATAAAATCAAATGACCCTATTTTCAAAATTTCAGAAAACTCAAATTTGAAAATAACGAAATCCCCAACTCTCTCCGTGGGTCCTTGAGTTGCGTAGAATTTCTAGGATCGAGCCAACAATGCAACAAAATATGATATGCAATGATGATCTATGTATAACATTCCAAATTGAAAATTTGGGATGTTACAAACCTACCCCCTTAAGATGAATCTCGCCCTCGAGATTCGGGTTGGCTAGCAAATAGGTGAGGGTGGGCCTTGAGCAGATCTTCCTCTCGCTCCCAGGTGGCTTCTTCCTCGGTGTGGTGGCTCCACTAAACTTTGCAAAACTTGATGACCTTGCTGCGGGTGACTCGGCTGGCATACTCGAGAATCTTAACTGGTTTCTCTTCATAGGTCAAATCGTTATTCAACTGAACCGCCTCTAGTGGCACAGTATCTCTTAGTGGTATATCCGCCATCTCTGCGTGACACTTCTTCAACTGTGAAACATGGAACACATCGTGAACACCTGACAATCCCTCGGGCAATTCCAACTTGTACGCTACTTCTCACATGCGTTCCAAAACTTTGTATGGTCCCACAAAACGTGGCGCTAACTTTCCTTTAACTCCAAAACGCTTAACTCCTCGAAGCGGAGATACTCGAAGATAAACTCTATCTTTGACTTCATATTCTGTCTCCTTGTGTTTTGAATCTGCATAGCTCTTCTGCCTTGACTGGGCTACCTTGAGCCTATCGCGAATCAACTTTACTTTCCGTTCAGACTCCTTAATCAAATCTGGTCCAAATAACTGGCGGTCTCCAACCTCATCTCACAACAACGGGGTCCTGCACCTCCTTCCGTACAAGGCTTCAAAGGGTGCCATCTTCAAACTGGTTTGGTAGCTGTTGTTATAAGAAAACTCCGCATATGGCAAGTTGTCATCCCAACTTGATCCATAATCCAAGGCACATGCTCTCAGCATATCTTCCAAAATCTGGTTGACTCTCTCAGTTTGTCCATCTGTCTGTGGATGAAAAGCTGTACTAAACTCTAGTCTGGTTCCCAAAGTTTCGTGCAACTGTTTCCAGAACTTTGAGGTGAATTGGGTTCCTCTATTTGATACGATACTCCTCGGAACTCCATGCAAACATACAATCCTTGTCATGTATATCTTAGCCAATTTGGCACTGTTGTAGGTAGTCTTTACTAGAATGAAATGAGCTACCTTCGTCAAACGATCGACTACAACCCAAATCGAGTCATAGCCTGAATGGGTCCTAGGCAATCCCGTGATGAAATCCATACCTAGTTTATCCCACTTCCTTTCGGGTATAGGCAATGGCTGTAGCAATCCTGCTGGCTTCTGATGTTCTGCCTTCACTCTCTGCATACATCACAAACTGCTACATACTCTGCAATATCCTTCTTCATTCCGGTCCACCAGAAAGTTTCCTTCAAATCCAAAGACATCTTGGTATTTCCAGGGTGAATCGAATACGGCGAATCATGTGCCTCTTACAAAATCAACTTCCAAATCTTCGGATCACTTGGCACGTAAACGCTGTCCTCAAACCATAAGGTATTGTGCTCATCCTCACGAAATCCCTTAGCTTTTCCCTTGTTCATCCTCTCCTTAATGGAAGCAACTTCCTTATCTGTCTTTTGAGCTTCTCTGATTTTATCCATCAAAGTAGACTGAATCTCCAACGCTGCTACATAGCCACTCGGAACTATTTCCAAACATAGCTCCCGGAATTCCTCTACTAATTCTTTTGGTAAACCTCCGGTCATTAGGGTGTTGACATGGCTCTTGCGGCTCAACGCGTCTGCTACAACGTTAGCCTTCCCGGGGTGATAATGCAATCTCATATAGTAATCTTTAATAAGCTCCAACCATCTCCTCTGCCTGAGATTTAACTCCTTCTGCATGAAGATGTACTTCAAACTCTTGTGATCCGTGTACACCTCACAGTGGTTCCCAATAAGAAAATGTCTCCAAGTTTTCAGTGCGTGCACTACGGCTGCTAACTCCAAATCATGAGTAGCATAATTTAACTCATGAGGCTTAAGCTGTCGTGAAGCATACGAAACAACTCTTCCCTCCTGCATAAGCACTGCTCCAAGTCCTTGACATGAAGCGTCACAATATACTTCATAATCCTTGCTTTGATCTGGCAGGATTAATACTGGTGAGGTAACCAAATGTTTCTTCAACTCTTGGAAACTAGCCTCACACTCCTCAGTCCATATGAACTTGGTATCCTTCTTCAACAGTTCTGTCATAGGCTTCGCGATCCTCGAGAAATTCTCAATGAATCTCCGGTAGTATCCTGCGAGTCCAAGGAAACTCCGGATCTCTCCAACTGTTGTTGGTGCTTCCCAGTTTGTCACAGTGGCAACTTTAGTGGGGTCTACTGCTATACCTTCTCCAGATATAACATGTCCGAGAAATCCAACTTCCTTCAACCAAAACTCACATTTACTGAACTTGGCATACAACTGATGTTCTCTGAGCTTCTCAAGTACCAAACGCAAGTGCTCCTTATGTTCTTCTTCATTCTTCGAGTAGACCAAAATATCATCAATGAACACCACGACGAACTTATCCAAAAATTCCATAAACACCTTGTTCATCATGTTCAGAAAATAGGCAGGGGCGTTAGTCAGACCAAATAACATAACGGTGTACTCATACAACCTGTACCTGGTGGTAAAAGCCGTCTTAGGTATATCTTGCTCCCGAATCTTCAATTGATGGTATCCTGATCGCAAATCGATCTTGGAAAATACCTTAGCTCCTTGCAATTGGTCAAACAAGTCGTTGATCATCGGCAATGGGTATTTGTTATTAATGGTCACTTCATTTAATCCTCAATAATCAACAACCATTCTTAATGATCCATCCTTCTTCTCCACCAGAAGTACTGGCGATCCCCAAGGTGAAGAACTTGGGCGAATAAAACCTTTGTCCAGCAACTCCTTAATCTGCTTCTTAATTTCCTCCAAATCTTGGGCTGGCATCCTATACGGTCTCTTAGATATCGGCCCAGTGACTGGCAGTAGTTCAATCAGAAACTCAATGTCTCTGTCCGGCGGCATGCCTGGCAACTCCTCCAGAAACACGTCCGGGAAATCCCTTACCACTGGTACTTCCTCCTGCACAACTCCTGATAAGGAATTTACATGTGCCCTCCTCGGCTCATGTTGTGATACATACTTGATTCTCCTTCCTTTAGGGGTGGTAAGCAAAATCGACTTACTGGCGCAATCTATATTCCCTCCATACTTTGATAACCAATCCATGCCTAATATCACATCCAATCCTTGCGATTCCAGAACTATTAGGTCCGAGGGAAATACATAGTGTCCAATCCTTAATGGCAGTCGATCACACCATATACTAGCCATACACTCTGCTCCGGGTGAGGTTACTAGCATGGGTGATCTAAGGGCTTGGGTTGGTAATTTATATTTATCCACAAATCCCCTTGATATGTATGAATGCGATGCACCAGTATAAAAAAGAACAACTGCAGTAAAAGTCTTAACCAAAAACTTACCTATTACTGTGTCTGGCTGGGCTTCAACCTCCTCCACGGTAACGTGGTTCACTTGTCCCCTGTTGAAAGGGTTCGGCTTCTTTCCTGAGCTTCCATTGCCATTACCATTTTGGGCTTCTAGACATTCATTTGCATAATGCGCAGTCTTACGACACTTATAACAAGTGATATGGCTCAGGTCTAACTTGGATGGTGTTGACGGGTTGGTGCAGTTTTGTCCATTGCTTCCTCCATTCCCGTTTCCATTCTTTGTGCCATTATGATTGTGCGAGCTGCCTCCTCCGTGAGTATGCTGAAATTGCCCTCCTGACTTCGGGGTAAAGCGTAGTTTCTGCTGAGCTCCAGAATTGTACTTCCCATGTCCATACTTCCTCTACGATTGTCAATCTGCTGCTGCTTTCCTTCAATCATAAGAGCACGATCTACTAACTCCTGGTAGTTATTGAATGTGACTACCATCAACTGCATGCTCAGCTCATCATTCAGTCATTCTAGAAACTTCTCCTGCTTAGCTGCATCCGTAGCAACGTCATCTAGGGCATAACGTTCTAGCTTACTGAAGTCATCCACATACTGGCCAACTGTCCGTCCTCCTTGGCGTAAGTTGCGAAACTCACGCTTCTTCATGGCCATAGCTCCTGCCGAAACATGGGCAGTACGGAAAGCTTGCTGAAACTGATTCCATGTGACAGTGTCTATAGGGTAAGTGGCTGTAAAATTCTCCCACCATGCTGCTGCGGGTCCTTCGAGCTGATGTGCGGCAAACTTCACCTTTTCCCCATCTGTACATCATGCAGTGATCAACTTCCTCCCTATCTTACGGAGCCAATCATCTGCTACTATCGGCTCGGTGCTACTGGAAAACACCGGTGGATTCAGCCTTAAGAAACAAGTCAAATGGTCAACAGGTGGTGGTGGTGGTGGGTTGTTGTTGTTGTTGCCTTGGTTCTGTACCAATGTTTGAATCAAGGCATTCTGCTGCTGAATCAACTGAGTGATCTCTGGCGGGAAAACAAATTCGGGGTCGCGTCTCGGAGGCATCTGAGGTTATTGAAGAGAGGAGAGTTAAGAATAGAATGAGGTCTGGTGAGATAACACTACCCATATGCACATGAGACAAAAGCACACAATATCACTCCAATCAATTCAAACAAGGGCATACAACGGTCTAACTATCTGTGACGACCGGATAATTAAGCTACAGTAATCCCACGCTAATGATGCCACGTCACCACGGTCACTGTTGTTAACCTCGCGATGATTCGAAACCGTTTCAAAATTCAAATTCAAATTAATGTCAACAATAAAAGTTTTCGAAAGTTAAAACAAAAATGTTCGGGAGGTGCCATAATGTGCATATGTAAATATGGTGCAATAAACACATTTTTATAAAATGGCTAAATGGTTTAAAATGATTAAAACAGAAAAGAAAACAGGGAACAAACAAAAAAAGAGAAAGACCCCCCGGCCCATTCACCCACCCGGCCCAGCCGGCCGGCC